>NC_138769.1:192701344-192952443 GCF_965119305.1 Pelophylax lessonae
AGGCTTTGAGCCAGCAGGGGGACAGATGCAGCATTGGATCAATGCTTCATCTACCTAGGTGTGTATGATTGTATAATAAAAAAAATTCCCATGCTTCTCTTTTAAAGCGGAGTTCCACCCTTATTTTACACTTTACATCATTCTTACCTATATCCCTTTCTAAAATCGAGTTGGCTATTTTTTTTTTGTTCATTTACCTTATTTTTAATGAAAAATATCTTCCCTTCCTTCCACTTCCTCCTTATGCGGCCGCCGACGTCATTTCCTGCTTTGCATTGACTCCTGGTAGATGAGTGTCATCAATCCCAGGAGTCAATGCACCTGCACCGATGTCCCTCGTTTTAAACCAGCTGTGGGATGACGCGCCTGCACCAGAAGTGACGAGGGTATAGTATTCTGGGAATCGCGACTCCAGGAAGAGGTGCACTGCGGCTTTAGCTGCCCACACCGCAGATGGCTGCGCTGGACAAGAGCTTCACAAGGTAAGTATTTCATCCAGCTAGGTACACTAAACAGGGGACATGTTATAGGATATCATCGTTTAAATGCACAAACAATGACTATTCTAGGGGTATTTTTAGTTTAAAAAAAAAAAATTGGTCGGAACTCTGCTTTAAGTCAATAAAAATGATAGTTTACTGCTTTGAGACTTATCAATCTTTTCTAAATTGCATATTTAAAGGGATTTATTATTCATCACTCGTAAAAGTGTGGTATGCAGGAAGTAGCCACTCCACAGCTCACTCCACCTTGCTTTGTGCCATATCTTTTTAAATAAAATAAAAATGCAGCGCTAGCGCTGCACTTTTGTTTTATTTTATTTTCCTTTGCATCAACCTTTTTGTCAGTTGTTTGTGTCAGCAGCTTATACGCTTGCTTGGTTAGCGCAGTTTATGCACCCCTTTTTTTCCACATATCTTTTTAAATCTCTTAAAAAAATATATATATGTATATGTGTGTGTGTGTATATATATATATATATATATATATATATATATATATATATATATATATATATATATATATATATATATATATATATATATATATATATATATATACAGTATATACTAGTGAACTTGTGTGGTGATATATATATATATATATATATATATATATATACAGTATATATATATTATATCTCCACACAAGTTCACTAGTTATCAAATGGCTGTACATGTCCCAATAAAGGTTACACAGCAGGCATGGATATGTTTTACAAAGAATGGTGACAGATGTGTTTTGCTAGGGCAGCTGTCAAAATATCATTTGACAAATATTATTTTGACAAATATTATTTTAATGAGCCAAAGTAAAAAGGGACAGACATATCATGAAAAGGAATTACTTTGGAAAGAAAGAATAAAAGCATGCATTGAAGACTAAATAGATCTATTACTTCTCAAGTACTAACACTATTTGTCAGATAATTTTCCTGAAAAACTAGCATAGACGGTGATTCTGTAGATTACATTTTGCACAAAATCAAGTAAGTATAATACTGTTGTTTCATTCTGTATAGACATAATGTGGCAGGCATCTGGCACTTTTATCATATCAATTTAGTTCTTGTTGAAGTTTCTGGCTTTGATAATAAAAAAATCTAATTTTACAGGTTGGTTAAGGGTTGGTTAAGCTTAGTGTTCCCCTAACATATTTTTTACCAGAATTTCTATAATGTATGGATACCTGTTATTGTTGGATGAACCCACCCAGAACAAATATTCTACTTATTGGTGGGTGACTTAAGTTTTTGTATTGCTCCCTGGTCTTTTATCATTGAAACTTCTGCATTATCTGTCAGCCTTCTACAGACTTTAAAGCTGAATTCCAGGAAAACTAAACACCCTCCCTTGCTGTGCCCACACTGCAAAGGTGTTTATGTCTAGGAAGCTAGGAATAACAGTTTTACTTACCTGATCCTCTTTGCCCACAGGTTCTTCTTAACTATATTGGTCCCGGCAGCTATTTCTCATCTACACTCTGGCAGTCTAAAGGTGGCTTCACACTGATCCTCTGTGCTTTGGCTGCAGCTCAGTGAACCCGCAGATTTCATGCGGTTTAACTGTGCTTTCCCTTAGAGTTGTATTATGTCCTGCAATTTTGGTGTGCTTTCAGAAAGTGCATAAAAAAAAACACAGGACATAATAGAACTCTATGGTAAAACACAGCTAACCCGCACAAAAACAGCGGGTAGACTCCACTACACCTGTGCTGCAGCCAAAGCACAGCTGGGGCAATTTGCCTTAAGGTCCTCCTCAGATGTCATTAAGACTAATGCAGGGACCATAGTCTGCATTGGACATGAGGATGCCAAGGCACAGTCACCAGAGGACAGTGGGGTGAAGAATGGGGTAAGTAAAACTGCTTTTCCCACTGCAAAAATAACACAACAAATTTGGGTTACAGTATCTTTCCACTGCATATATTTTTTTAATATACTTTTACAATATGGAGAATAAAGCAGTAGAGCTCTTAGAACATATTGGGAGCGATGGTGAAAGCAATTACATGTATTTATTTTTTCCCAAAACATCATAATATATAACATCAACTGTTCATATACATTGTTGTCTTTTAGAGTAAAGAAGAATCTGTGCACACAGACTTATGCACAGACTTCAACGTGGCTGACGGGGCACAGATTCCCAAAGCTGCTGCCCCCAATCACAGTGCCATCGCTGCTGCCCCCAATCACTGTCCATTGCTGCTGCCCAAACTCACAGTGCCATCGCTGCTGCCCCCAATCCCAGTACCACCGCTGCTGCCCCCAATCACTGTCCATTGCTGCTGCCCAAACTCACAGTGCCATCGCTGCTGCCCCCAATCACAGTGCCACCGCTGTTGCCCCCAATCACAGTGCTGCTGCCCCCAATCAAAGTGCCATCTCTGCGGCCCCCAATCACAGTGGCATCGCTGCTGCCCAAACTCACAGTGCCATCACAGTACTGCTGCCCCCAATCAAAGCGCCCCATCAGCCATCCAAGAGCTTTCCTACCGTAAAAAAGTTTAGATGGTGTTCTGTGTCTCTCTCTGCTCCTCTCTGCTCCACGTGCATTGTCTTGTGGGAGGCGGGGAAGGGCTTTATAGGGGGCGGCAACTTCCTCCGACACTGCCGTCCCTATGGAAACCCATACTATGCCGTTTGCATAGTACTGCACATGCGTGAGATTGCTTGGTGCATTCTGGGTAGCCAGAATGAACTGTAATCGGGAAGAAGGAAACAAAGGATTACACTTCAGCTTCAGATGCCCACATCCAAGATGGCCATGCTCAGACATCGTTTTTAAAAGTAAGATTTTCACTACAATCATGCACTGTACAACTGATAAATATGAGAATAGCGGTTATGTAAAGTGTGATGGAGTAGTATTACTGGGGTATTTTTAGCAAAAAAATGTATCTGAGGCCAGAACTCTGCTTTAAGAACAGAAATTTAATATAATGCAGCCTACTACTTCTTATTTGTGGTGGTAACAATAGCTTTGATTTTCCTTTATTTTTTTTCCTGGTGATCCAGTACCATTAACACATTTGCTGTCCTGGGGTGACAAAGCACACTCATGGTACTGAATCTGGGAAGGAGCAGCATTGAAACTACTCTCCTAATTATGACTACAAACATCTCTCTTCACTTCCACAACATGGGTTAGCTGTTTTGTAGTCCAAAGACAAAGAACCTGGAATACTGTTTTTTTAGAACAAATCCCTGGGATTCTGTAAGTTCACAAAACTATTCCTATTTGTTTTATTATTCAGATATTGTATGTCTGTGTTTGGGTAACTGATAAATAATGCAACTATAACTACTACTCAAATATTAGGTAGATAAAGGGGGTGTAAGATAATGTAACATCTTCCTGATTTATCCGTTAAATTCAAATATCTTAGAAACTGCATACTGTATATATGAACAATTGGGTCCTGAAAAAAAAAAACAGTTTTTAAAATAAATGTTAATTGCAGATATACATCATATACAATAAATCTACTTCAGTCTAAAAATGCATGCAAACAGTTATTTCCCAACCTGTCTGTTATTTTCTAATTTTAGACTTTACATTTTGGCAAGTTTCCCAGACCAAAATGGTGCTTGTTATAAAATTTAGACCAAAATAGAATGCATTGGGAATTTTAGATGTTGAAACACTAGAATTATTTTCATTGAAAAATCACAATTGTATTAATAAATAGTAAAAAAAAAAAAATCCAACACACTGTATACAAAGCATCACAGTGTGGCATACAACACATTTTATGAGATATACCCCATATACCAGTGATGGAGAACCTTGGCACCCCAGATGTTTTGCAACTACATTTCCCATGATGCTCTACTATACTGCAGAGTGCATGAGCATCATGGGAAATGTAGTTAGAAAACATCTGGGGTGCCAAGGTTCGCCATCACTGCCATATACTGTATCTACCCTCAACCTCTTCCCTGCATAACTTCTTTATTTTGTAAAGAAAAAAAAAACCTTCCAAAAGCATGAGGTTGGTAGTTTTTTGACACATTTCACAGAGAATACAGAAAGATATATGGTATACCACAAATGGACATATCTTGTTTTTACTGCATACAATCTCCCATAGGATATGGATCTGTCAGTGTCCATCAATATATCTTCCAAATTTATGAATAAAATTGTATTTTTTTGTTATAAATTCTTGTGTTTTAACACCTTCAAAGTCCAATGCATTTTATTTTGGTCTGGTTTTGCAGTATTTAGGGATATGGTATTTTTTGTAGGGAGAGTACACATTAATAATTACATATTAAAATGTACTTTAGTTTGTTGATGCATTATGCTATTTTATCATTTTGTAGAGTGTCCTTTATCTTCCTTTGTAAAGCTGCTTGGAAATCAGAAACAGGTGTGCAAAGGTGAAGCAGATAAAGCATAAAATAGATCAGCCTTTCTTAACCATTTCAACATAGAGGAACCTTTGAAAAAAAATTCTAGTCTCAGGGAACCCCTGCTAAAAATGAAAAATCGACAACTCATTACACATTAGTGTGACAGTCAGTGCGAAAAATGCTCCTTAAGGCCCGTACACACGTACCGATCGTCGGCATACAAACGTCGGTGGACGAAGGATCTGCCGATTGTACGCGTGTTAGTATGGTGCCTCCGACAGATGTCTGCGCACAATCCGCGGACAAAAGTCTTTCTTGCAAACATGAAAATATTTGTATGCCGACACCAGAACAGACGATTGTTCGCCTGTCAGTACACAATTCGGCCGACAGACCGCAGATTTGCAAGACTGGGCATGCTCAGAAAATAGAAAACACAGGGAAAGTTAACCATTACATGACATCACTTCTGCAGTCGGCGGACAAAATTCTTGTGCTGTCCTTGTGCTGTCTTTGCACTTTTCAGCAGACACCGACATCCCGGGGAGAAAAGAGGAACATTTGTAAGCCGACCATCGGTACGTGTGTACGGGGCTTAACTCTTATCATCATTGGGTAGAATTACCCCCTTACAAATAGCTAAAAGGAACAATGGTGTCATTGGGAACTTATCTGAGAGGCAGAAATTGCCCATTGCTCAAGGAACCCCCAGCAACCTCAGGAGGAACCCTGGTTGAGAAACCCTGAAATAGATCAATACAAAATGTTGTATTATCCTTTAAAAAAAAAATTCCGTTCATTTGAATTATATATGTAGATGAAGAAGTCATATTTGTTTTTTTAGATTTCCAATTTCAACTTACTGCATTGCAGTGCTTCACAACAGTTCAGCTTCAGTGTATCTGCTCATAATGAACATCAATATAAGTCAGTTGATTCATTAAAACGGAGTTCCAGCCTCAAAAACAACTTTGGCCCATCTGCTTGCTGTAAATAGCCCAAAAATCAATTGGATAATCCCAATTTTTTTTTGTTTACTTACCTTGTTTTTGAAGAAAATATACTTACCTTCCTTCCACTTCCTCCCTCTGTGCCGCAACCCGCGCCGTCTCTTCCTGCTTGCATTGACTCCTGGGAGCTGAACGTCATCACTCCCAGGAGTCAATGCGCCTGCACCGGCCCTGCTCGTCACTTCCGTGCAGGCGCATCATTCCCTGCTAAACAGTTTCTGGGCATGCCCTGGGCATTCTGGGACTCCGACGTCACCAAAGAGGACACCGAAGAGGACGTTCTGGCTGAGATGGCAGCGCTGGACAAGACATTTTCAAGGTAAGTATTTCTTCTAAAAGATAAGTGAACCCGGGGACAGTTCAGAGGCTATCATTGCTGAAATGTCCCGGGGGTATTTTTATCGAACAAAAATTTTTTGAGGCCGGAACTCTGCTTTAAAAACAACGCACTTCTAGTTCAGCTGATCTTATTTTAACAGCTGTTAAAGATGAACTTCCGTCAGCCAGCCCCCTCTCAGTTTTTTCTCCTCCTACCTGTAATACAGGGTTGTCCTCAGTTTAGATACTCACCTACCCAGCAGATCCAGTGTAGTCCTGATGTGACTTGCTAAAAAGTTGTCACAGTCTGTTTCCCACTCCCCAATGCTTGCTCCTGATGTTATTGGATGCCAGGGGATTCATCCTGGTCCATGCAGCCTTGTCCCTGAAGAAGAACCAGACCCATCCTCCACAACCCTCTGTGAATAGAATTAAAGCATCCTGGTATATGTGATTTTCACATGCCAGGAGGCTTTACAGTGCTGTTGATGGTATTCTAACCTAGGTGAGAACTGTAGCCGAAGCAAGGCAGAACAAAACTGAAAAAAAAGTAAGTAAAGAAAACTTTTTTTCCACTGATCTTGGCTGCAGAAGGGAGAATGAGTGCAAGAATGCCCGGTTCATACAGGGGCAAAGTTCCACTTTAAGCAATTTGGTAAAGTCACTGTAGTACCTAACCTCCAAAAATCAACACATTAAAAGCAGGGAAGGCAAGCATATACAATATGAAAATGATATTAACCACTAGCCGACTGCTCACAGTAATCCTACTGCGGCAGTGTGGCGCCCCTGGGTCCAGCAACATAGACCTACGTCGCTGGACTCCTAGTGATTCCGAAGTGTTTAGACACAGCGGGAGTCAGGCCAGGGGAGAGAAGGCGGCGATCGCCGCCTTCCTTCCCCGATCTTCGGGTAAAGTGTAAGAAGACCCGCCTGCTTATGTAAACACAGCAGGAAGATCTTCTCAGTGACAGACAGGGAGAGATCACAGGATTCAGCATAGCTGATCCTGAGATCTCTATCTGTGTCACAGAACCCCCCCAAGACACATCAGTAAGAATGAGGCATACATTTAACCCCTTGATCACCAACAGTGTTAACCCCTTCCCTGCCAGTGTAATTATTACAGTAACAGTGCATATTGATACCACTGATTACTGTAGTAATGTCACTGGTCCCCCCAAAAGTGTCAAAAATGTCAGTTAGGGATCCAATCTGTCCGCCGCATTGCTGCAGTCCCTACAAAAAATCACAGATTGCCGCCATTACTAGTATAAAAAAAACAAACAAAAAAAATGACATAAATCTTTCCCGTGGTTAGTAAACATGATAACTTGTGCACAAACCAATCAAAATATGCTTATTGTAGCAGAAAACAAATTGGCCTAAAATGTTAAAAAATTTTGATTTTTTAATTTTTTTTGGGGGGAATGTTATATAGCAGAAAGTGAAAAATTTTTTTTTTTTTTTTAATTGTCGCTATTTTTTTGTTTATAGCGCAAACACTAAAAATTGCATAGGTTACCAAATACCACCAAAATAAAGCTCTATTTGTGGGAAAAAAAGGACTTAAATTTGGTTTGGGTACAGCTTTGCATGTCCGCGCAATTGTCCGTTAAAGTAACGCAGTGCCGGATCGCAAAATAGGGCCTGGTCAGGAAGGGGTAAAATCTTTTGGGGCTGAAATGGTTAAAAGTCTGTTAACTATGATTATTACACAAACAATTAAATATTAGTCCTTACTGAAAAATATAAATCTCTACTGAAGATTTTTTTTGTTTTACAGGCCCTAAGCTGGCATGTGGTAATAAGCTCGAGGTGACTTTATTTGTATTGACAATGTATGTAAAATGCATATCTTACATTTATAGAGAAAAAAAAAACACCCATTTGCTGATGGTCACCTATAATCTCAGGCCTACTGTGCCCAATGAAAAATATGGTGCTAAATGTACCTACCTTTAACTGTACCCAAATAAAATTGATGTCCTTTTTTCCCACAAATAGGGCTTTCTTTTGGTGCTATTTGAACACCTTTGCCATTTATATTTTTTGCGCTATAAACAAAAAAATGACAGACAATTATAAAAAAAAAAAGAAACAATATTTTTTTTACATTTTGCTATAAAACATACCAAATAAAAAAATTTGAAAAAATCGAATTTATTCATCAATTTAGCCCAATATGTATTCTGCTACATGTTTTTGGGGAAAAAAAACTCAATAGGCGTATATTGATTGATTTGTGTAAAAGTTATAGCGTCTACAAACTATGGGATATATACAGTATACAGAATTTGTATTTATTTATATTTTTTACCAATGCCGGCAATCAGCGACTTATTGCAACATTGCGGCAGATAAATCAGACACTTTTGACACTTTTTTGGGGACCAGTGACACTAATACTAAAAATATGCACTGCCACTGTACTAATGACACTGGCAGGGAAGGAGTTATCATCAGGGGTTATCAAAGGGTTAAATGTGTTCCTAGGGAATGCTTACTAACTGTGGGGGAGATGTTTGTACTGTGGGAAGGCAGAGATTCTTGTTCCTTCTTAGCAGAAACACTAGGATCACTACCTTCTCTTCTCACAGAACAGCGATTTGCCTTATTTACATAGGCAGGGCGCCATTCTGCTTCTCTCCCAAATGATCATCGGGTGCCGCTGATTGGCTCCTGCTGTGTCCAATCACAGTGGAATCGGGTTGCTTCTGGTGCACACCCTAGACCCAGACGTGCAAAATCATGTACAGGTATTTGATTTTGCACAGGAGAGCTGTTTGCCATCATACATATACTTTGTGTAGCACCCTCCTAGGTAGGTGCTAAGGAAAAGTATATAGGTGGCCCTGTCTGCCTATCAGGTCTGATTATTTAGTTAGGCTGTCACCTGTTTCCAGATGTGACCTGTTGGGCCTGGGGAGTCTCCCCACTGTTTCCAATGAGGGCTCTTATTGGACAGTGGAGGAAACCTAGCCAATAGCACACCAGGGCTTATGGCTATCTCAGTGGGTGGAGTTTGCCGCAATGCACCCTGGGATGAGTTATAAGTCGGAGGATAGCATGTGACAGGGCGTCTTTGGCGGGAACAGAGTCCCAGGAGGAGGGTGACGGCTGTCTCTCCTCCTGTCAGAGCTAGAGAAGGTGTCCTGGGCAGTTGGCCAAGAGGACGAAAGTTGAGCTGAGCTGCAGTGAGGGATCCAGAGTGCTGTGAACCAAGTGGAACTGCTGGGCAGAAGTTTCAGGGAAAAACAGTGTCACCCAGGGGTCTACCTAGGAAAGGGGACCACTCCAGAAGGTCAGAGGGATCCAGGAGATAGCTAACCAGTAGAGGAAGGCTTAGGAAAAGGGTTGCCAGTGTCTAAGCCCTGAAGATAATTGAGAGAAAGGGGGCGCCGGTGTGAGCCCTGAAGTGTTCAGCAGAGCAGCAGTAGTTCAAATAGCTACCTCAGCAGGAGTGCTTAAGGGAGCTCAAAGAGGACTTCTTTATGCAAGAAAGCAGTCCAAAATCAGTTTGGAGTTAACAGGCAGCAAGCCAGCGTTAACCATCGTCAATCGGTGTTGACTGGCATCTAGCCAGCATCAAGTCAGCGCCACTCTGCATTTTTTCAGTTGTCCCTAGCAGTTTGTGCATAGTTGAGCCAAAGGAGTATCCCAATCATTCCCTTCTCCCATTCAAGTTCTCTATAAATACAAAAAACCCAAAGATACTGGACTGGTCATTGTCCCAGTGCTCACACTTAGAGAACATTCTTAAATGTGCTGTTGTTGCTAGCGGTAACCTAGGCGGACCCATATCCAGCAAAATGGCTGGGAATCCTGCTACATGTGTATGGCTGGCAAGTGGGTAAGCAGCATGTCACTTTCATGAGGCATAGATGCTTGTCAGCCACTTCCATTAATTTCAATAATAATGTGCCATAACAGCACCTTAACCACCACTATGGCATTTATGGTGTGTTAGTAAATAGTGTTGAGCGAACACGGACTGTATTATTCGTGTTCGTACCGAATAATTGGATTTTTTGTACCCGAACACGGACACGGACACTTTACTGTATGTTCGGGTAAAAATCCGTGTTCGGTCGTTTTATTTCCGGGTTTTGCATGCTTTGGCGCTCTTTTCATGGCGGGCTTTCAACAGCCAATCAACAATCGTTTAACTGGTGTGCCTTAAGCCATCCCAGCCATGCCTGCAAATGTCTTAGTAGCTGTGATTGGCCGTCTGAAGCATGTGACCAAGTCTTTATAAGTTCGAGGCAGCCGCAGCGGCGTCATTATGCTGCTTATATCAGGGACAGAGCACACATCAACGTGCTGGCTGCTGATTAGGGAAAGATAGGCAGGAAAAAACCATTTGTGTCCGGATAGAATTGAGGGACAGGTCGGAGTGTTTAGGCAGGGCGAGTTGTAGGCATTTTAGGGATAGAGTCTGCTGAATTATAGGGTCAGTGTCTTCTACAAACTACAATCGATATTGCTGTGTGGGGGGTGGGGTGAATCTGCACTCAATCCTGATCTACGATCTCTTCTCAATCCTGTTAGGGACAGAGTCTGCTGAATTTTAGGGAAACTGTGTTCTACAAACTACAATCGATATTGCTGTGTGGTGTGGGATTGGAGATAGGCAGGTGTCAGTGATCCACATCCATTTTTCTGTGTGTGAGCTGCAGTGAACACAATCTTTTTGGGCTGCAGTGAACACAATCTTTTTGGGCTGCAGTGAACACAATCTTTTTGGGCTGCAGTGAACACAATCTTTTTGGGCTGCAGTGAACACAATCTTTTTGGGCTGCAGTGAACACAATCTTTTTGGGGTGCAGTGAACAAAATCTTTTTGGGGTGCAGTGAACACAATCCTTTTTGGTGTGCAGTGAACACAATCTTTGTGGGGTGCAGTGAACAAAATCCTTTGTGGGGTGCAGTGAACACAATCTTTTTGGGGTGCAGTGAACAAAATCCTTTTTGGGGTGCAGTGAACAACATCCTTTTTGGGGTGCAGTGAACACAATCTTTTTGGGGTGCAGTGAACAAAATCCTTTGTGGGGTGCAGTGAACACAATCTTTTTGGGGTGCAGTGAACACAATCTTTTTGGGGTGGAGTGAACAACATCCTTTTTGGGGTGCAGTGAACAAAATCATTTTTGGGGTGCAGTGAACAAAATCATTTTTGGGGTGCAGTGAACACAATCTTTTTGGGGTGCAGTGAACACAATCTTTGTGGGGTGCAGTGAACACAATCTTTTTGGGGTGGAGTGAACAACATCCTTTTTGGGGTGCAGTGAACAACATCCTTTTTGGGGTGCAGTGAACACAATCTTTTTGGGGTGCAGTGAACACAATCTTTGTGGGGTACAGTGAACAGAATCTTTGTGGGGTGCAGTGAACACAATCTTTGGGGGGTACAGTGAACACAATCTTTTTGGGGTGCAGTGAACACAATCTTTGTGGGGTGCAGTGAACACAATCTTTTTGGGGTGGAGTGAACAAAATCATTTTTGGGGTGCAGTGAACAACATCCTTTTTGGGGTGCAGTGATCAAAATCCTTTTTGGGGTGCAGTGAACACAATCTTTTTGGGGTGCAGTGAACAAAATCCTTTGTGGGGTGCAGTGAACAGAATCTTTGTGGGGTGCAGTGAACACAATCTTTGGGGGGGTACAGTGAACACAATCTTTTTGGGGTGCAGTGAACACAATCTTTGTGGGGTACAGTGAACAGAATCTTTGTGGGGTGCAGTGAACACAATCTTTGGGGGGTACAGTGAACACAATCTTTTTGGGGTGCAGTGAACACAATCTTTGGGGGGTACAGTGAACACAATCTTTTTGGGGTGCAGTGAACACAATCTTTGTGGGGTGCAGTGAACACAATCTTTGGGGGGGTACAGTGAACACAATCTTTTTGGGGTGCAGTGAACAACATCCTTTTAGGGTGCAGTGAACACAATCTTTGTGGGGTGCAGTGAACAACATCCTTTTAGGGTGCAGTGAACACAATCTTTGTGGGGTACAGTGAACAGAATCTTTGTGGGGTGCAGTGAACACAATCTTTGGGGGGTACAGTGAACACAATCTTTGTGAGGTGCAGTGAACACAATCTTTGTGGGGTGCAGTGAACACAATCATTGTGGGGTGCAGTGAACTCAATCTTTGTGGGGTACAGTGAACACAATCTCATACTTCTGAAGATTTGAGGGTGCTGCCTGTTCCATACTCCCCCTACTCCTCATCTAGCCTTTTAGGGGTACAAACAATAGTAATTGGGGCCTAGTGTGGTTGTGTACGTGTGATATACATACACTTTTTTTGGATCATATTTTCTATTCCGCTATTTAATCAAAAACCTTTGGGGATCAGTTAAATTGGGGGATAGTCTGTGTTGGTACGTGTGAGAGAGATCCACCTTTCCAAGTTGTTGGGGTTCATCTCATACTTCTGAAGGTTTGAGGGTGCTGCCTGTTCCATACTCCCCCTACTCCTAGCCTTTTAGGGGTACAAACAATAGTAATTGGGGCCTAGTGTGGTTGTGTACGTGTGATATACATACACTTTTTTTGGATCATATTTTCTATTCCGCTATTTAATCAAAAACCTTTGGGGATCAGTTAAATTGGGGGATAGTCTGTGTTGGTACGTGTGAGAGAGATCCACCTTTCCAAGTTGTTGGGGTTCATCTCATACTTCTGAAGGTTTGAGGGTGCTGCCTGTTCCATACTCCCCCTACTCCTAGCCTTTTAGGGGTACAAACAATAGTAATTGGGGCCTAGTGTGGTTGTGTACGTGTGATATACATACACTTTTTTTGGATCATATTTTCTATTCCGCTATTTAATCAAAAACCTTTGGGGATCAGTTAAATTGGGGGATAGTCTGTGTTGGTACGTGTGAGAGAGATCCACCTTTCCAAGTTTTTGGGGTTCATCTCATACTTCTGAAGATTTGAGGGTGCTGCCTGTTCCATACCCCCCCTACTCCTCATCTAGCCTTTTAGGGGTACAAACAATAGTAATTGGGGCCTAGTGTGGTTGTGTACGTGTGATATACATACACTTTTTTTGGATCATATTTTCTATTCCGCTATTTAATCAAAAACCTTTGGGGATCAGTTAAATTGGGGGATAGTCTGTGTTGGTACGTGTGAGAGAGATCCACCTTTCCAAGTTGTTGGGGTTCATCTCATACTTCTGAAGGTTTGAGGGTGCTGCCTGTTCCATACTCCCCCTACTCCTCATCTAGCCTTTTAGGGGTACAAACAATAGTAATTGGGGCCTAATGTGGTTGTGTACGTGTGATATACATACACTTTTTTTGGATCATATTTTCTATTCCGCTATTTAATCAAAAACCTTTGGGGATCAGTTAAATTGGGGGATAGTCTGTGTTGGTACGTGTGAGAGAGATCCACCTTTCCAAGTTGTTGGGGTTCATCTCATACTTCTGAAGGTTTGAGGGTGCTGCCTGTTCCATACTCCCCCTACTCCTAGCCTTTTAGGGGTACAAACAATAGTAATTGGGGCCTAGTGTGGTTGTGTACGTGTGATATACATACACTTTTTTTGGATCATATTTTCTATTCCGCTATTTAATCAAAAACCTTTGGGGATCAGTTAAATTGGGGGATAGTCTGTGTTGGTACGTGTGAGAGAGATCCACCTTTCCAAGTTGTTGGGGTTCATCTCATACTTCTGAAGGTTTGAGGGTGCTGCCTGTTCCATACTCCCCCTACTCCTAGCCTTTTAGGGGTACAAACAATAGTAATTGGGGCCTAGTGTGGTTGTGTACGTGTGATATACATACACTTTTTTTGGATCATATTTTCTATTCCGCTATTTAATCAAAAACCTTTGGGGATCAGTTAAATTGGGGGATAGTCTGTGTTGGTACGTGTGAGAGAGATCCACCTTTCCAAGTTTTTGGGGTTCATCTCATACTTCTGAAGATTTGAGGGTGCTGCCTGTTCCATACCCCCCCTACTCCTCATCTAGCCTTTTAGGGGTACAAACAATAGTAATTGGGGCCTAGTGTGGTTGTGTACGTGTGATATACATACACTTTTTTTGGATCATATTTTCTATTCCGCTATTTAATCAAAAACCTTTGGGGATCAGTTAAATTGGGGGATAGTCTGTGTTGGTACGTGTGAGAGAGATCCACCTTTCCAAGTTGTTGGGGTTCATCTCATACTTCTGAAGGTTTGAGGGTGCTGCCTGTTCCATACTCCCCCTACTCCTCATCTAGCCTTTTAGGGGTACAAACAATAGTAATTGGGGCCTAGTGTGGTTGTGTACGTGTGATATACATACACTTTTTTTGGATCATATTTTCTATTCCGCTATTTAATCAAAAACCTTTGGGGATCAGTTAAATTGGGGGATAGTCTGTGTTGGTACGTGTGAGAGAGATCCACCTTTCCAAGTTTTTGGGGTTCATCTCATACTTCTGAAGGTTTGAGGGTGCTGCCTGTTCCATACCCCCCCTACTCCTCATCTAGCCTTTTAGGGGTACAAACAATAGTAATTGGGGCCTAGTGTGGTTGTGTACGTGTGATATACATACACTTTTTTTGGATCATATTTTCTATTCCGCTATTTAATCAAAAACCTTTGGGGATCAGTTAAATTGGGGGATAGTCTGTGTTGGTACGTGTGAGAGAGATCCACCTTTCCAAGTTTTTGGGGTTCATCTCATACTTCTGAAGATTTGAGGGTGCTGCCTGTTCCATACCCCCCCTACTCCTCATCTAGCCTTTTAGGGGTACAAACAATAGTAATTGGGGCCTAGTGTGGTTGTGTACGTGTGATATACATACACTTTTTTTGGATCATATTTTCTATTCCGCTATTTAATCAAAAACCTTTGGGGATCAGTTAAATTGGGGGATAGTCTGTGTTGGTACGTGTGAGAGAGATCCACCTTTCCAAGTTTTTGGGGTTCATCTCATACTTCTGAAGATTTGAGGGTGCTGCCTGTTCCATACCCCCCCTACTCCTCATCTAGCCTTTTAGGGGTACAAACAATAGTAATTGGGGCCTAGTGTGGTTGTGTACGTGTGATATACATACACTTTTTTTGGATCATATTTTCTATTCCGCTATTTAATCAAAAACCTTTGGGGATCAGTTAAATTGGGGGATAGTCTGTGTTGGTACGTGTGAGAGAGATCCACCTTTCCAAGTTTTTGGGGTTCATCTCATACTTCTGAAGATTTGAGGGTGCTGCCTGTTCCATACTCCTCCTCCTACTGCTCAACCATCCTTTTAGGGGTACAAACAATAGTAGTTGGGGCCTAGTGTGGTGGTGTACGTGCGAGATACATACACTTTCTTTTTGATCATATTTTCTATTCCGCTATTCAATTAAAACCTTTGGGGATCAATTCAATTGCGAGATAGTCTGTGTCGGTACGTGTGAGATCCACCTTTCCAAGTTGTTGGGGTTCATCTCATACTTCTGAAGATTTGAGGGTGCTGCCTGTTCCATACTCCTGCTCCTACTGCTCAACCATCCTTTTAGGGGTACAAACAATAGTAATTGGGGCCTAGTGTGGTTGTGTACGTGCGAGATACATACACTTTTTTTGATCATATTTCCTATTCCGCTATTCAATAAAAACCTTTGAGGATCAATTGAATTGCGGGATAGTCTGTGTCGGTACGTGTGAGATCCACCTTTCCAAGTTTTTGGGGTTCATCTCATACTTCTGAAGATTTGAGGGTGCTGCCTGTTCCATACTCCTCCTCCTACTCCTCATCCATCCTTTTAGGGGTACAAACAATAGTAATTGGGGCCTAGTGTGGTTGTGTACGTGCGAGATACATACACTTTTTTTGATCATATTTCCTATTCCGCTATTCAATAAAAACCTTTGAGGATCAATTGAATTGCGGGATAGTCTGTGTCGGTACGTGTGAGATCCACCTTTCCAAGTTTTTGGGGTTCATCTCATACTTCTGAAGATTTGAGGGTGCTGCCTGTTCCATACTCCTCCTCCTACTCCTCATCCATCCTTTTAGGGGTACAAACAATAGTAATTGGGGCCTAGTGTGGTTGTGTACGTGCGAGATACATACACTTTTTTTGATCATATTTCCTATTCCGCTATTCAATAAAAACCTTTGAGGATCAATTGAATTGCGGGATAGTCTGTGTCGGTACGTGTGAGATCCACCTTTCCAAGTTTTTGGGGTTCATCTCATACTTCTGAAGATTTGAGGGTGCTGTCTGTTCCATACTCCTCCTACTCCTCATCCATCCTTTTAGGGGTAGAAACAATAGTAATTGGGGCCTAGTGTGGTTTTGTACGTGCGAGATACATACACTTTTTTGGATCATATTTCCTATTCCGCTATTCAATAAAAACCTTTCTAGGGCAAGATCTTAAATTACAGAAATATGAGGAGACCGTCAAATAAGGGCCGTGGCCTGGGTCGTGGTGCTGCTGGTAGAGCTCCTGTTGCAAGGAGAGGACGTGGTCGATCTGTGCCAGCTACACGCACAAGTGAAACACCTTCCTCAAGTGTGAGTAGGCGACAGAACCTGCATCAGTATTTGGTAGGGCATCAAACGCCCCTAGAAGTGATGAGGCCAGAACAAGTTGAGGCGATAGTAGATTGGTTTGCTGCTGACAGTGCCTCCAGTTCCTTCACATTGTCTCCCACCCAGTCTACTGCAGAAAGGTCAGAGTTGGCACCTGCAGCCAATGTCCAACCGTCTTTCACCTCACCCCCTTGCAAATCAGGCCAGCAGTCTGAGCCCCAAGCCATACAGCAGTCTCTTATTCTTTTTGAGGACTCTGTCAGCAGGGTTTCCCAGGGCCATCCACCTAGCCCTGCCCCAGAAGTGGAAGAGATTGAGTGCAGCGATGCCCAACCACTTATTTCTCAAGATGAGTACATGCAAGGATCATCGCAGCACGTCTCCGATGATGACGAAACGCAGGTGCCAACTGCTGCGGCGTTCAGCATTGTGGAGACCGACAAGGAGGGCAGGGGTGAAGACTGGGTGGAAGATGATGTGGAGGACGATGAGGTCCTCGACCCCACATGGAATGAACGTCATGCAGGTGACCTGAGTAGTTTGGAGGAAGAGGCGGTGGTCGCACAGAGCCACCAGCACAGCAGAAGAGGGAGCAGGGTGCAGAAGCGGAGCGGCCGTGCCCTAGACACTACGCCCGCTACTGCCCAACGCAGCAAGGGAACGAGCGCACCAAAGTCAGCTCAAAGGAGTTCTCTAGCGTGGAAGTTCTTTAGAAAATGTGCTGATGACAGGACACGAGTGGTTTGCACCCTGTGCAATCAGAGCTTGAAGCGAGGCATAAACCTTCTCAACCTGAGCACAACCTGCATGATCAGGCATCTAAGTGCAAAGCACGAGCTGCAGTGGAGTACACACCTTCAAAACCAAGAAACGTCTCTGGCTCATCCTGCTTCCTCTTCTGCTGCAGTCTCGGCCGCTCCAGCCACATCTGTAGTGATACCGGCACCTGCCACCCCGCAAACAGACGATCTGTCAGCAACACCACCACCTGGGTCACCAACAACCATCTCCACAATGTCCCGTGGAAGCGTTCAGCTTTCCATCTCCCAAACACTTGAGAGGAAGAGGAAGTACCCCCCTACCCACCCGCGATCCCTGGCCCTGAATGCCAGCATTTCAAAATTATTGGCCTTTGAAATGCTGTCATTCCGTCTGGTGGAGACGCACAGTTTTAAAAACCTTATGTCGGTGGCTGTCCCACAGTACGTCGTGCCCAGCCGCCACTACTTTTCCAGGCAAGCCATCCCTTCCCTGCACAACCAAGTGGGGGAAAATATCAGGTGTGCACTGCGCAACGCCATCTGTGCCAAGGTCCACCTAACTACGGATACGTGGACCAGTAAGCACGGTCAGGGGCGTTATATCTCCCTAACGGCACACTGGGTAAATGCAGTGGCGGATGGGCCTGAGGCGGATAGCAATTTGGCGCATGTCCTTCCACCACCGAGGATTGCAGGGCGCTTCAGTTTGCCTCCTGTTCCTAACTCCTCCTACTCCGCTTCCTCATCCTCTACCGCCTCCTCATCCGGACAGCGTAACACCTTCACCACCAACTTCAGCACGGCCAGGGGTAAACGACAGCAGGCAGTTTTACAACTTGCCTGTTTGGGGGACAAACCACACACCGCGCAGGAGTTGTGGAGGAGCATGGAACAGCAGACAAATGAGTGGTTGCTGCCAGCGAGCCTCAAGCCCGGCCTGGTGGTGTGCGATAACGGGCGAAATCTCATAGCAGCTCTGGGCCTAGCCGGTTTGACGCACATCCCTTGCCTGGCGCATGTGCTGAATTTGGTGGTGCAGAGGTTCCTTAAAAACTACCCCGATATGTCAGAGCTGCTGCAGAAAGTGCGGGCCGTTTGTGCGCACTTTCGGCGTTCTCACCCTGCTGCTGCTCGCCTGGCAGCGCTGCAGCGTAACTTCGGCCTTCCCGCTCACCGCCTCATATGTGACGTGCCCACAAGGTGGAACTCCACCTTGCACATGCTGGAAAGACTGTGCGAGCAGCAGCAGGCCATAGTGGAGTTTCAGCTGCAGCACGCACGCGTGAGTCGCTCTGCGGAACAGCACCACTTCACCACCAATAACTGGGCCTCCATGCGAGACCTGTGTGCCTTGTTGCGCTGTTTTGAGTACTCCACCAACATGGCCAGTGGCAATGACGCCGTTCTCAGCTTAACTATCCCACTTCTATGCCTCCTTGAAAAAACAATTCGGGCGATGATGGAAGAGGATGTGGCACAGGATGAGGAGGAGGAGGAGGATGAAGAGGTAACATTTCCAAGGCTTTCAGGGCAGTCATTCGCAAGGGGCTCCGAGGGTGGGTTCCTGCACACGCAAACGCCAGGGACGCAATTGTCCAGCAGGGGCACAGTTCTGGAGGATGAGGAGGATGAGGAGGAGGAGGAGCTGGAGGAGGAGATGGAACCATGTTCACAGCAGGGTGGCACCCAGGCCAGCTCATGGCCATCACTGGTGCGTGGCTGGGGGGATACAGAGGACACGGACGATACACCTCCCACAGAGGACAGCCTTTCGTCGCCTCTGGGCAGCCTGGCACACATGAGCGATTACATGCTGCAGTGTCTCCACAACGACCGCCGAGTTGCCCACATTCTAACTTGTGCTGATTACTGGGTGGCCACGCTGCTGGATCCCCGTTACAAGGACAACGTACCGTCCTTAATTCACTCACTGGAGCGCGATCGCAAGATGCGCGAGTACAAGCGCACGCTGGTAGACGCCATGCTGCTGGCATTCCCATCTGACAGCGGGGCCACAGTGGAAGCACAAGGCAGAGGAGGAGGAGGAGGAGGTCGCCAACGCAACCAGGGCACCGCCAGCACCTCAGAAGGCAGGGTTAGCATGGCCGAAATGTGGAAAAGCTTTGTCAGCACGCCACAACAAACAGCAGCACCAGCAGCTCAGATGGAACGTCTTAGCAGGAGGCAGCATTTTACCAACATGGTGGAGCAGTATGTGTGCACACGCCTACATGTAGTGAATGACGGGTCTGCCCCCTTCAACTTCTGGGTCTCCAAATTGGGCACATGGCCTGAGCTTGCCCTTTACGCCTTGGAGGTGCTGGCGTGCCCTGCAGCCAGTGTATTATCTGAACGGGTATTTAGCACGGCTGGGGGCGTTATAACAGACAAGCGCAGCCGCCTGTCCAGAGACAATGTGGACAAGCTCACGTTCATTAAAATGAACCAGGCATGGATCCCACGGGACTTTTCCGTACCTTATGCAGAATAGCAATGGATACCGACCTTACCCACCCATTGTTCCATTTTTGCTCTTTCTCACTCTTTTGGGGTGTACCCTCATTTAAAATTTTTGAAAAGAAGCAGTGTTGGCTACCTCGTCCTCCTCCTCAGGGCCAGATTAATGTAGGGGCTATTGGAGCTGCAGCTCCAGGCCCCTACCTTTTATATAGGCCCCGGGTTGGCCATATTCACTGTTACCGCTCTTCTGTCACTTGTAAACACAGAAGTCTGGCTTCTATGCTCGCTTCCCCAGGCAGCACCCTCAGAACCTCCCCACACAGCGTGAAGGCCGGACAAGGAGGGACAGTTGGCGATGCATGGATGTGTTTATGGGCTTCAGAGACAGCATCCCATGTTGAATTAGGCATGCATGGCTGCACCCTTCCTCCTCTGGGTGCATGGCAAGGCACGGCCCTTAAGGCCCTTCAAAATCCTCAGCACCAAGCCCATGATGCTGTTAATCCGGCCCTGGTCCTCCTCCACCGCCGCTTCCACCTACACCGCCCATAGGTGTGCGCAGCCTATTGCATTAAGGTGTGCACCCCAAAGTTGAAATACACATGCATGTGTTTGCCAGCAGGGAGAGTAATGTATCGGGGCCATGTACCTGTAGGCAAGGAGAAATAGAGCAGAGCAGGTCCCAGGGAGATCTTTCCCATCTCCTCACTGGCAATGCTATGTGCCCTAGGTGATTAGGGTGTGCCCAGGCACACCCAGCACACCCTGTGCGCACGCCTATGTCACCGCCACATCCACCACCACCTCAACCTCCCTCCTACTCCATATGGGCCTCGTCCTTCAGAGATGAAGAAGAACATTGTTTTATTTTTCTGTTTTTTTTTGTTGTTTTAAGTTATTTCCCTATCCACATTTGTTTGCAGAGCACTTGCCATGCTCTTAATTACTTTTTGCTGCCATTTGCAGCACTCTAGCCCTTTCCTTTGGTGTTTTAGAGCCATTTTAGTGCCTTAAAGTTCGGGTCCCCATTGACTTCAATGGGGTTCGGTGTCCGGGAAAAGTTCGGTAAAAGTCCGGGACACGGACCCGGACTTTTTTTTAAAGTTCGGCCGAACCCGTCGAACACGGACATCTAGGTGTCCGCTCAACCCTATTAGTAAAGCGTTTATAAAGTGTTAGCTGGTTAGAGGCAGCCTCTTCCTGCTTGTACAATGCACCTGTGTGGTAACACCATTTGTTTCTGTATGCAGGCAAAAGCATCAAATTGGCGATCAATACTGACAGTGCCAGGTGGGAGTAGAGGCATTGAGCACAATTGCAAGTGGCAAAGCTTTTTGTTTCATCAAAGTGTTGATGCCAGCAAGAGTCAGTGCCAGCAAGCGACCTTTGGAAGCAAGCATTCATCCATGAAAGTGACCGTGCCAGCAAGTGTTATGAAGACTGATAATATTGTATCAGTACTCATAAAAATAAAAAAAGTGGGTAGTTGGCATGACTTACCACAAACTTAAAAAGGAGAAATTCTTCTGGTGACACAGAACACCTCATATCAGTTGTGGCTTACATAAGATGGGGGTCTAACAATCTCAAGAAAGGCATCAAACATGGACACCTTCATGTAGGTATAACCAAAGGATTTTTGGCGGGCACGCCTGCATGAGTTTAGAAATGCCCTTTGAAAATTCTCTGCGAGACTATGGGATGCACCCAAAACCGGCGCAACTTCTTTTTTCCACTGGGCCACTCTTTCCATGATCATCTTGAGCTGGACCAAGCCCAGTGTCAAAGAGATCAAAGTATACAAATGTATCTTGCAGAGAATTCACAAAAATGTGTGCTATCACACCACATAGAATGTGTCGGCAGATAAGAACCATTTGGCCCATCTAGTCTGCCCAATATATCTGAATCCTATGAATAGCCCCTGGCCCTATCTTATATGAAGGATAGCCTTATGCCTATCCCATGCATGCTTAAACTCCTTCACTGTATTTGCAGCTACCACTTCTGCAGGAAGGTTATTCCATGCATCCACTACTCTCTCAGTAAAGTAATACTTCCTCATATTACTTTTAAACCTTTGCCCCTCTAATTTAAAACTGTGTCCTCTTGTGGTAGTTTTTCTTCTTTTAAATATGCTCTCCTCCTTTACCGAGTTGATTCCCTTTATGTATTTAAAAGTTTCTATCATATCCCCTCTGTCTCTTCTTTCTTCCAAGCTATACATGTTAAGGTCCTTTAACCTTTCCTGGTAAGTTTTTTCCTGCAATCCATGTACTAGTTTAGTAGCTCTTCTCTGAACTCTCTCTAGAGTATCTATATCCTTCTGGAGATATGGCCTCCAGTACTGCGCACAATACTCCAAGTGAGGTCTCACCAGTGTTCTGTACAGTGGCATAAGCACTTCTCTATTTCTACTGCTTATACATCTCCCTATACATCCAAGCATTCTGCTGGCATTTCGTGCTGCTCTATTACATTGTCTTCCCACCTTTAAGTCTTCTGAAATAATTACTCCTAAATTCCTTTCCTCGGATACTGAGGTCAGGACTGTGTCAAATATTCTATATTCTGCCCTTGGGTTTTTACGTCCCAGGTGCATTATCTTGCACTTATCCACATTAAATTTCAGTTGCCAGAGTTCTGACCATTCTTCTAGTTTTCCTAAATCCTTTTCCATTTGGCGTTTCCCTCCAGGAACATCAACCCTGTTACATATCTTTGTGTCATCAGCAAAAAGACAAACCTTACCATCGAGGCCTTTTGCAATATCACTTATGAAGATATTAAACAAAATTGGTCCCAGTACAGATCCCTGAGGTACCCCACTGGTAACATGACCTTGTTCTGAATGTTCTCCATTGACCACAACCCTCTGTTGTCTGTCACTCAGCCACTGCCTAATCCACTCAACAATATGGGAGTCCATGCTCAATGACTGCAGTTTATTGATAAGTCTTCTATGTGGGACAGTGTCAAAAGCCTTACTAAAATCTAGATATGCAATGTCTACTGCACCTCCACCGTCTATTATTTTAGTCACCCAGTCAAAAAAATCTATAAGATTTGTTTGACATGATCTCCCTGAAGTAAACCCATGTTGTTTTTCATCTTGCAATCCATGGGATTTAAGATGTTCCACAATCCTATCCTTTAATAGGGTTTCCATTAATTTGCCTACTATTGATGTCAGACTCACTGTTGCACCACAACCTCAATTAACCACTTGCCGAGCAGCCACCGTACTTATACTGTGGCAGGTCAGCTCTGTCCCGTGAAACGACGTGCCTGTACTTCATTTTGCAGGGCAGCTAATGGGAGCATGCATGCCACCAGGGGGTGGAGCCAATCAGTGGGTCCGACTGTGCGATGTCTGCCAGGCACCCACGATTGCTCCCTGTTGAGACAGACCGCTGTTCTGTCAGTAATGAACACAGGCATCCTCCTCTTTTTTAGGAACACGAGTCTCTGTGTTCATTCAGCCAGCCCATCCCGCACACAGTTAGAAATCACCCCCCTCGGGACACATTTAACCCTTTGATTGGCCCTGATGTTAACCCCTTCCCTGCCAGTATCATTAGTACAGTAGCATATTTTTAGCGCTGATTACTGTAGTAATGTCACTGATCCCCCCAAAATTGTCAAAATTGTCACAGTCCCACTAATAATCGCTGATCACTGCCATTGCTATTAAAAAATAAATAAATAAATAAAAAGCACATAAATCTTTCCCCCTAGTTTGTAGACATGATAACCCTTGCGCAAACCAATCAATATACACTTATTGTTTTTTTTTATTACCAAAAATATATAGCGGAATACACATTGACCTAAAATGATAAAAAAAATTCGATTTTTACATATTTATTTTCATAGCAGAAAGTAAAAAATATTGTTTTTTTTTCAGAATTGTTTTTGTTTATAGCGCAAAAAAATACCACTAAAAAAAGCGCTATTTGTGGGAAAAAAAGGACATCAATTTTATTTTGGTACAGCGTCGCACAACCGCACAATTGTCAGTTAAAGTAACGCAGTGCCGTATCGCAAAAAATGGCCTGGTCATTAAGGGGGGTAAAACTTTCCAGTCCAGAAGTGTTTAAGCATGCCTCAAAGCAGCTTATCTCCTCTATATCACTTTCCCTTTACGAACTTTCCACTAGGAAAAAAAAAACTTTCATGGACATTTAACAAGCATTCTTTAACACTCCATAAACACAATGCTTTTTCAATACTTGATAAACACAGCAAAAATACATAAAAAACATAGAAATGCTTCCTTCATTATAATAAACAGGCCAAAGTGAAGGGAAAATTGTCTTTGTCAAAGGAATGAATCGGCGCTAATAGACTGGGAGAAAAACTTCTAAAGTGTTAACCGTGCATCACAATTTTAAAATCCTAGATAAAAAGGCATAAAAAACAATACAGGGTTGGTATTCGTGGTAGGCAGGGGGAATATGTAACCCCAATGTGCAACTATAAATTAGAGTTATTCTAGAGGTGAACAACCCAATTAGCTCATCATGCGATAACCATCGCAACAAATCGCAGAAAATATGTGTCAATTCGCAATCCAAGGATAAGGAATCAATTAACCAAATATTGGTAACATAAGAGAATTCACAAAAATATGTGCTATCACACAACAACCTCACTTAACCACTTGCCGAGCAGCCGCCATACTTATACTGTGGCAGGTCGGCTCTGTCCCGTGAAACGACGTGCCTGTACTTCATTTTGCAGGGCAGCTAATGGGGGCATGCATGCCACCAGGGGGGAGGAGCTAATCAGTGGGTCCGGCTGTGCGATGTCTGCCGGGCACCCGCGATTGCTCCCTGTTGAGACAGAACTGCGGTCTGCTGATGTAAACTCGGCAGACCGCTGTTCTGTCAGTAATGAACACAGGCATCCTGTCTTCCTCCTATTTAGGAACACAAGTCTCTGTGTTCATTCAGCCGTAAACCGTCATTGGGTGACGTCACTTCTGGTTTACGGCCGTAACCGGAAGTACATCGGAAATCTTTACTGCTACTGTGCGGCTGCCTGTCATTTGTACTATACATGTGAGTTGTTCTAATTTTTTTTTAATAAACATCCTTTGAATACATACTTCACTATGGATATCCTTATATTCTTTTGAGCTTATCTTGGAGCATTGGAGTATCTATATGGAGTGATACACAGTAGTGGATGTCAGGAAAAATACAAGCTAAAAAGGGAAAATCCAGCACTTCCATTCCAGGATCATTACCAGCCTATGCGCCTGTAAATGGTGCAATGTGAGGTGAGCGGCCATTGCACTTAGTCTGTGTGTGCTCACTCCGGATCACATCACTGGAATTTCACGAAATTGTTTTAAAGAGAAATCACTAACAGTCACTTAATTTTATCATCTGCACATGGACTTTTGTCTGATCACCACTAGTCACTTATTATATTGTTTGCACAAGGATTTTATTTTTTTATTTTTTTATTTATTTATTGAGAAGATTTTAGAATTTTATCACCATCACGGACTCTAGCACCTATTTGCACAATTATTTATGTATGAATTATTGCATTTTTATCCACGCCATTTATTAATATTATTTATTTATGTAATCTTTGACACACGTATTTAAATATTTATGGGATTATGCACTTAGATCATCAGTGAGATACACTCAATTTATCACATATTATTATCCATGTTTTTCTTTGATTCTTCCATTACAATTTGTATGAGCACTGACTAGAATTGGATGCAGATACAGCTTTAGAAAACTATTTTGCGATTTTGATCGCATGTTACCAATATTTGGTTAATTCGTTCCTTATCCTTGGATTGCGAATTGACACATATTTTCAGCGATGCAATGGTTATCGCATGATGAGCTAATTGGGTTGTTCACCTCTAGAATCACTCTAATTTATAGTTGCACATTGGGGTTACATATTCCCCCTGCCTACCACGAATACCAACCCTTTATTGTTTTTTATGCGTTTTTATCTAGGATTTTAAAATTGTGATGCACGATTAACACTTTAGAAGTTTTTCTCCCAGTCTATTAGCGCAGATTCATTCCTTTGCAAACTATCTGTTAGTATTTGGTGAAAATACAAGAATTGGCTGCTGATGGTTAAGGACTTTGGTCCTTATTTTATATTTGCCACACTCTATTTGCCATTCATTCTATAAACACATCAATATCTTTCCCTCTCTTCCCTCCTCTTGATCTGATACCTGAGTGGCAGCGCATAAATCATCCCTCTTTGTTAGTAAAATTTTCTTGCTGTATACAAAACCTACAATTTTTGGATGGACTAACACAGTAAAATGTAACTCTACTTTTGTTGAGAAAAAAAACAATTCTCTCTGCATAATCTAATGTAAATGTAGTATTGTAGTAAAGTAAATGATAAGAATTTTAACAAACTTTGTGACCTTTTTTTGTGCTGGAGAAAAGCTGTTTGCTTCATCATATCATTTGTAGGCTTATTCTAATTGAGAGAGCCTGGTGCATTATAATCTCTTTTTTCACTTAAGTGGAGTTATTCTTTAAGTAAAATAGCTGAATTTAATTCTTTAAAGTGCATTCAATTCCAACATTCTTGCCTTAAGTGCTAAGAACTTGCTTGTGCTTCCATCTTCACCCATTCTTCTTCTTGGTTTGGTGTCTTCGTTCATCTTGGTTGGCCAGTCTGGGATAATACCACAACGCAACATGTCTTGTACATAAGTATGAAGGTAAATTTATCCCAGCACCAAGGTATGCTGAGAATGTAGATGGATCTGATCATATACATTCAAAAGAAACTTTGCTAACAGGTAGAATAAGAGTCTATTCTGCATCAAACCTTACCGGCTAACAATGCTTCAATACAAGCTATATTTCTGCACTCCCACAGATGGTTATCAAGAAGACAGCTCCCTTGTTTCAGACACATGAAGGAAGCAGACTCATGAACCATTATGGCAACCCCTCTGCCCGTACTAAAACTTGCCCATCAAAACTTACCTACTGTACAACAAACATGATCACCCACCCTATCAGATAGACACTAATCCCTAATATTTTTTTTTCTCAAAACATATCTCTGCCAGAATATTTGAAGCTTCATCCCTTTCTTAATAGAGTGCTTCCACCTTATAAGTTTCTTTTTTGATTATGTCTTCTTGTGTCTGTAACCACGTAATCTCATAACTTTTTTTTTCTGCTATTATGTATCTTGATATTATGTGGGTTTATTATCTTCCAATTTACTGTATTGTATACATTTCTTGTTACATCTTGCTTTTAACAAAATAAAATTTGTTTATGGAAAAAAAAAAACAATGCTTCAATAACATTCTATAGTTCTACTCTAAACATTTTGTTCTTAAGGGAACTGTTGTAGGAATTTGTGCTTTTGTGTGATAAAGTTTTGAATTAGTGAAGACTTATTAGCCAAGATAATCTGTCTGTGTTAACTTCAAAGCCTTAAGGCTAAAATGAATTTAAAAACATACATTTCACTTTTAAATGGATGTGTAAGACATGTACAGATGAGCAGGTAGTTAATTTAACACTTTCCCGTCCCACTTTTAGCAGAATGATGGCCGGGCATTGGCTTTACCGTTCTAAATGGATGGTTCATTATAATCTTCTAGTGCATTCTTAGTGATGAAAAATGCTGTGGTGTCTTCTAGAATATCTCACCCAAATTCCTATTGCAGGGAATGCATAAAGTTTGACTTGTGTGAAAGAAGTACAAAAGTCTAGAAAAATTCACTGGACACAGCTGATGATTGATCAGTGTACCGGCTTACTGCCATGTAGCTGCTGTGACCAATCAAAGCATATGACAGTTGTAAACAATGGATAGCTTCCTTTCATGCCATCCATTGTGTGCAATTGTTTTGCTATCTGTGATTGGCCAATGTGATTCCATGATACAGACAGGACCAATCACAGCCCATCCGTACCATGTGATTAGCTTTGACTAATCACCGCTAATCACAACAAAACAAACTGAATGAATCAGTTTTATTCATTAAAATTCTTGCTTATAGCAATGTAATTCACTGCTATAAGCAATCATAATGTGTAAACAAAAAAACCCCTGATCACTTCCCTAGAGTAGTACAATAATACTATGGAGACATTATATTACTCTGGTCACAAGGTGTTAAAAAAAATTGTAAAAAAGAGGACATGTAATAAAAAATAAAAAAATTTGAAAAACAATTATTCAATTTTTTTTTGTACTGTCACCAGTCTGTGTCCCTGATCACTGCCACACTAGGCTTTGTACTGCATTGGTGACAATATGTAAAAAAAGCGTGAATTTTTTTTATTACTTAAAGTGGAGTTCCGCCCCCCTTAAAAATATTAAAAGTCAGCAGCTACAAATACTGTAGCTGCTGACTTTTAAATAGTAGAACTTACCTGTCCAGGCAGCCTGCGATGTCAGGACCCAAAGCTGATTTTTGTATTGGCTCTCGGGTGCAGCCGCCGCCATCAACGGTAAGGGAAACTGGCAGTGAAGCCTTTCCGGCTTCACTGCTGGTTCCCTACTGCACATGCGCAAAGCATGCTGTGCTTTGTAATTGGCCCAGCGGCGAAAGAAAAAGGAGGGGGCTGAACTTCCGAGGGAGAGTGCCACATCGCTGTCTCCCAGGAAGTGGCGAGGGATACCGGTCAAAAAAGGTACCCATTCCCCCGCCCCCCTGAAAGGTGCCAAATGGGGCACCGGAGGGGGGGAAACAGGTCAGCGTAGTTCCACTTTTGAGTGGAACTCCGCTTTAATTTTCAAAAAAATGATGACAAAAAATTACAACTTCAAAAAAAAACGCCATTCCTTTTACTAAAATCTTTGGACTGTCTTCTTTCCAAAAAGGGGTTATTTGAAGGGTATTTTTACTGTCTTGGCATTTTAGGGCCTCTTGAAATGAAATAGCCAATCAGCATAGACGGCTCTCTAATTAGGCAAATTAGGCGGTCGCCTAAGGCCTCGCACATACAGGGGCCTCGCGGCCAGTGGCGGAGCGACAACATTTAGAAGAGCGCAGTCAGGGAAATCTCCCAAGTAAAAGATTGCTTTAAATCCTCGGATATAAAAGTTGCAACAGTGTGCTGCAGTCCCTTCACTGCAGCTGCCAGGTGTCTGTTGTCCGCTGACACTTACCCCACCTTCTCTGCCTGGGGATTGGCCGTCTGATCATGTAATCCTAAGATGTGGAGGAATCGAGGGGCGTGTACCTGCATTAGTATGAAGTGACTGCCCGGTTAGCTCACTCTGCTATCATCGGTTGTTGCTCTGGGAGGAGAGCTCTGCCCTGGCCCGGGAACATAGAGGTAACCAGGCCCCGACTTGTCAATCTGCAGGCTGGTCATAGATTTGTGGTGTCTTCTACACAAAGGGGGTGAGTAGCCCCAGGGAAGTTGGAAGAGTCTTAGAATGGTTGGTGGAGGAGGAGGAGAAGAAGAAGGCCTGGGTGGCTGGGGGAGGAGAGGGTGGCTGGAAGAGAAGGAGAGGGTCCCTGAGTGGCTAGGGGAAAAGGAGAGGGTCCCTGGGTGGCTAGGGGAAAAGGAGAGGGTCCCTGGGTGGCTAGGGGACAAGGAGAGTTCCCCTGGGTGGCTAGGGGAAAATGAAGAGGGCCCCTGGGTGGCTAGGGGAAAAGGAGAGAGCCCATGGGTGGCTAGGGGTAGAGGAGAGGGCCCCTGAGTGGCTGAAGGAAAAGGAGAGGGTACCTGAGTGGCTAAGGGAGGAGAGGGCCCCTGGGTGGCTGAAGGAGAAGGAGAGGGCCCCTGGGTGGCTGAGGGAGAAGGAAAGGGCCTCTGGGTGGCTGAAGGAGGAGGAGAGGACCTCTGGGTGGTTGAGGGAGGAGGAGAGGGCCCCTGGGTGGCTGGGGGAGAAGGAGATGGCCCCTGGGTTGCTGGGGGAGAAGAAGAAGGAGAGGGCCCCTGGGTGGCTGGAGGAGAAGGAAAGGGCCCCTGAGTGGCTGGAGTAAAAGGAGAGGGGCCCCTGGGTGGCTGGGGGAGAAGGAGAGGGTCCCTGGGTGGCTGGGGGAGGAGGAGAGGCCCCTTGTGACTCCAGAGTCAGTTGCCAGGGAAGAGAGTGGAGCTGTGCCAGTCCTGCATATCTGACATCAAAGCCAAACATGGTGGATCTGGAGCCCTTTGCCCTTCACAATGACAGCACTCGAGGTGAAAGGTGAGGGGTAGCGGGGCTGTGGCATTATATAGCATATGGACTCTGTACATTATTGTTAGTTTTGGTTGGAGTGGTCCTTTAGATGTTTAACTCTGTATTGTTTTTCCCCCCAGCTGTGAGAGACTGAGGAATGACAGCCCCCTATGCTGGATCTTATAGTGCCCTAGAATGTGGAGGACTGAGGAATCCTTAGTCCCTCACAGAGGGCACTACAAGTTCCAGAATAGCAGGCTGCCATACCTTAGTCCCCACAGAGGGCACTACAAGTCTTAGCATAGCAGGCAGTAGTTCCTCAGTCCCTTACAGAGAGCAGTACAAGTCTAAGCATAGCAGGCTTCCATTCCTCAGGGAGGAATAGCAGTGCACTATACTGGAATTTACAGTGCCCTCTGTGGGGACTCAGGTATGGCAGCCTTCTGCAGTGGGACTTGTCCTGCCCTAGACTGTGGCAGACTGAGGAAGGGAAGTGTAAGGGGGACTCTGGAAACTCTGATGCAAGGGGGAGCTTTGGTGACCGCAGAGTTCCCTTTTACACCAGAGTCCTCAGCTTTCCCCCTCAAATCAGGGTTCCCAGAACTCTCCTTACATCAGAGTCTCCAGCATTCCCCCTAAATCAGGGCTCCCAGAACTCCTCTTACATCAGAGTCTTTAGAGTTCCCTCTTACAGTGTAAGGGGTAAACTCTGGAGACTCTGATGTAAAGGGGGCTCTGTGAAATTTGATTTAAGATGTAATGTAAATGTAAATTCCTCTAATGTAAAGAGGAATTCTGTGGACTCTGATGTAAGGAGGAGATGCTGGGGAGAATCTGACTTAAAGGAGAACTCTTATGTAAGGGGGGACACTGAACTCTGATGTAAGGAGTGTCTCATGACCTATAGGGAAATGCTGGGGACTGTGATGTAAGAGCAGACATATATATATATATATATATATATATATATATATATATATACACATATATATATATATACCCGATGTTTAATGATCTTTGATTAAAGAAGAATTGGTTAGAGAAAATTCTAGAAACTGTGAATTCTTAGTAAAAAGGTTAAGGCTCTTAACCGCTTGCCGACCGCAGCACGACTATTTACGTCGGCAGTCAGCCCCTCACAGGCAGAGCGACGTAGCCTGTGAGGGTCTAGGGAGTGCGCACTCCCACGCGGTCACGGACCCCCCCCCCCCCGCGCGTGTGACCGGCGGACCCGATGTCCGCCGGTCACTCGCGATCGTCCGTTAGAGCGGGAGAAAGGCAGACGGCTAATGTAAACAAGCCCCCTGTCATTCTCCCCTGTGTATGAATGGTTATCATACGGTTATACTATGTAGGACCGTTGATCACTGTTCATACACCTCAAGCCACAGCCAATCACAGTTAGAATCACGCCCCTAGGGACACGCATAACCCCTCCCTCTCAAAAAAAGTTAACCCCTTCACTGCCAGTGTCATTTTACAGTAACAGTGCATATGTATAGCACTGATTACTGTAGTAATGTCACTGGTAACCCCAAAAGTGTCAAAAATGTCAGTCAAGGGTCCGATCTGTCCGCCGCAATGTCGCAGTACTGCAAAAAAAATCGCAGATCGCCGCCATTACGCGTTAAAAAAAAAACAACAAAAATGACAAAAATCTTTCCCTTAGTTAGTAAACGCAATAACTTTAGCGCAAACCAATCAAAATACGATTTTTGCGTTTTTTTTTTACCAAACATATGTAGCAGAGAACAAATTGGCCTAAAATGTTAAAAAATTTAGATTTTTACATTTTTTTGGGGGGGAATTTCATATAAAAAAATGTGAAAAATATTGTTATTTTTGCAAAATTGACACTCTTTTTTTGTTTATAGCGCAAAAAGTAAAAATCTCATTCAAAACAGGGGCGTGGCCGGAAGCGGAACGGTACGGACGGCTGAGAAAGGAGCTCCGCTACTCAGCCTTCTAATCCTTTGCAATCCACCCAAATAACACATCCCCGAGACCCATCAGCACCGGCATCAGCCTGCACGGACCTCTGGGGACCTGCTAAGCCCGGTATTTTGACGATCGAGCCAGCGGGAGAGGAATTGCATTCGAGGCCTAGTCAGACCTTACAGAGCCAAAATAACCTCATCTAGCCTCTCAAAAGGGACAGATCACCCCAAAAGTCGTCTCCCCTGCCTCAGCGGAGGACAAGGTATCGGCCGATACCCCCGGTTTATCCCCGGAGCTCCGCGGATCGGAGCGGCGGGATCGCGGCCTACTACAGGTCCCGGCTCCATTGCGGCCTAGTAACAATCCGGCATAATCGAACTGCAGGATAACATCCTGAGCCCTGACACTCGCCCCAGGTATACTAAAAGAGCTTAGGCATCAGTGGATGCCTATATTTTGTGGGACTAAATTAAAACTACAGAGTACAGAGCTCCGCCGGCTTCTATCACGTATCCGCTGCCATCCTCATTCTATTTACCCCATAGAGGGAAATACTTCACCCCCATCTGCCACCCGACGTCCAGAGGTCCCGGCAGGCACAAAATTTCCAGGAAAAAGGCACCCATTCACAGACATCTGGCCGCGGCCTAGTCGCGAGTGAAGCCGCGACCTTTCCTAAAGTGGCATCCGGCCGCATCCGCCTCGGATCCCCACACCAGGAGACGAAACACCAGTGACTATCACCATCCTATCAGTGGGGAAGCCGAACCAGCCAGGATTTTAAGGAAAAAAGGTATAAAGGACCAGATGACCACCTAAGGACCGTGCACTGCCGCCCTGCTCTCCCAACAGCACACTCCAGGCCACAATGACCACATCACTCAAGGGGAAATCGGACCGAACATCATCCACCAGCCGATCTCGTTCACCCAGAGACCCAGACGCACACAAGGAGAAACAGTTTGCGGAGATCTTCAGAATACACCAGAAAGAGACTCCATCTTCATCACAAACCTCAGGTAACAAAATGTCTGCCTCCACCTGCATTCTAAGCCAATCTGACTCTCCCCATACCTCATCCACCGCCAGCAACCCATCTGATGCCATCCTTCCTCCTATTGTCACCCATCCATCCGCTTCCAACTATACACCTGCCGCCATTAGTACACCCACTATCACCCATCCATCCGCCATCGTCCATCCACCTAATGACTCTCATTCCCCCGCTGCCATCTACCCTCCTAATGCCAACAACTCATCCAGGGCTCTATGTTTAGATGACCTGAGAATACTTGCGGATGACATCAAATCCTCCTTTAATTCTGCCATAGCGGAGCTCCGCAGAGACATGCAGAATGTTACCAGCAGATTGGATGAGGTGGAAGACCTTACGGACCGCCACGAATCTGAAATAGATGATGCACAAAAAGCCCTTACTTCCCACTCAGTTCAACTAAGAGAAATGAATAGACACTTGGAAGATTTGGAAAACAGGGGCAGAAGGCATAACATAAGAATAAGAGGCCTTCCAGAATCCATTGAAACCCCTAATCTCATGAGATCTGTCTTATTCATTTTTAACGATCTGTTAGAAAGACCGCATGATTCAGAAATCGAGATGGAAAGACTGCACAGGGCCCTCAGACCCAGAGGTAGAGAAGGAGACCCACCTAGAGACATAATAGGTTGTGTGGTGAATTTCCAATTAAAAGAAGAAATCCTGAACAAAGCCAGGCTTCGGGGCAGGATCACCTTTCAGGGAGCTGAGATTAAATTGTTCCAAGATCTGTCGCAGATCACTTTGCAAAAGCGAAAATCCCTACGCCCCCTCCTTGATATTCTGAGAGACAAAGACATACCCTATAAATGGAAATTCCCATTCTGCCTTTCGGCAGGTACCAGGGGGGGGCGCACAGCACAGCTTCGCTTCCCTGAAGATATACCAGCCTTTTGCGATTCGCTACGCATTCCTCTAGTTCACATCCCGGATTGGAACTTCTCTTCCCCTCCGCAGAGACCCCGTCATGAAGAAGCCATGGATACTCTCCCTCAAGATTTTGCAAGAGCCTCCAGACGCAGGAAAAATGCACCTCATAGATCACCCTCCCTGATGAATCACAGTTCCCCAGGGAGAAGCGGCGCTCCTTCTTCACCGGTCCATAGGAAGCCAAGAACAGAATAATCACCACAGCAAAACACTTTTCTTTAACCTAATCTTACTGAATTCTGATAGAGCGGGTGTCTGTTTTCGACTCTAGTTGCTTCCCAGAAATCTAAATCTCCTTTAACGTCTTAATTATTAGAAATACCCAATACAGACCTCTGTTGTCCATTTCAAAAGTGATACACTCTATTGCTGGGCTTCTACCCACGATTCTTATAAATATGCCTACCAGATGTATTACTCTATGCATTTAGACAACATTACCTAACTCACAGCTCATGCTGATAGAAAAAAAAAAAAAAAAAAAAGATATATATATATATATATATATATATATATATATATATATGTAAGTAAATAAGGAGCGAATTTCTCATGTTTAGACAGTTTGGGTCTCAAGCGGACACCTGGCTCTCTTCAATACAAGTTTTTGTTCCCGTAAGGTTTATAGTTATCGGGTCATTGTATTGTCTGTTTCATTCATGCTCTTTCTAACTATAATATGTATGGTTGGACTAACAATATTTTCTAGGAACTGCTCTGGAATTTATCCACTAGATGGCGATGTGGAATTACGAGTAACCCACTTTCATATATGCTTGACTGTTACACTTTGTCCAGTTCATTCTACTTGAAGGTATGTTTCTGCTTTTCATGTTACACATGCCTGTTCTGCAGGCCGTGATCCTAACATTGCGGCTTTGGAGAACAGATATTGACATATACTTTGTTGTTCTCTTTCCAGTTTGCATTTAAAGTTACAATCATACTAGTCCTACCACTCTATACTTACAAATACTCATCCTCACGTTCTTACAATGTAGGTGTATACCACTCTTACACATTCAACTCGATAATCCTTTGTATCCGGTCCAGTTACCCTCACTCTAACTCAAACACAATGATTTATTCAACCCTGGCAGTCAAACTGCATAATAATATTGGCTATAATTACGGGAGTTGCAGGGCGGACACTGCCTTAAACTCTCTTAGGCCTTATTGACATCAAAACTATAGTGTCACCTTCCTAATCCTTCCACGCACCTAACCAGTTCAAGACATTCTTGAACTACACTAACTGACCTTTATTAGTGCTGTAGCTGGTCTACGAACACTGTCAGACTACTTCTCCTAATTCCTATATTTCCCGCCTACCTCCCCCCTCTCTGATCCTCCTCTCCTTCTCCGTACGTCTAAATCTCATGCTCAACGAATAATTAAAGAGTAGTGAATCATAAATTTCCCAACAAGTAGATATAAATTAACCTAATCAGATGGCTCCTACATGTAAATCTAACTCACAAGGTGATACAATATTCAGACCCGCCACCTTGAAATGTGTCTCACTCAATACCAAGGGTCTCAACATTCCTGAGAAAAGATCCCAACTCTTGCTGTCCATGAAAAAACTTAAAGCGGACGTGATTTTACTACAAGAAACGCACTTCCGATCTGACAAGATCCCCAAAATTCATTCAACAGATTTTCCTACTATGATACATGCAACAAATCCCTTGGCCAAAACCAAGGGGGTGTCTATCCTCGTGTCCAAATCATTGCCCCTTAAAATCTCCGACACTTTAATTGATCCAGAGGGTAGATACCTTTTTATTAAAGGACATGTCTGGCAAACCCCAATAACAATCGCTAACATTTACAGCCCAAATAAAGCGCAAGTTTCCTTTTTTAGGGATACATCTGCTTCCCTTGTGGCCTTCCAAGAGGGAGTGGTGATCTTGGGAGGTGACTTCAATGTGGCCCTTAACCCGCTTGAGGACACCTCCACGGGAACAGCTTCTTTGCCATTTGCGGCTTTGCGTAGAATCAAGCTGCAGTTGCAGGAACTCACTCTACATGACACATGGCGAATCACACACCCCAACACCAAAGATTTTACATTTTTTTCAGCCCCTCACAATAGATACTCCAGAATAGATTATTTCTTCATCTCCCAAAAAGATATCCCTTTTATTGACAGTACCTCCATCGAACCCATGTTTATATCAGACCATCACCCAATCACACTGAAAATAACTCTTCCAAACACTAATCAATTCTCCAAAACTTGGAGACTAGACCCCACATTACTAGCCGATTCCAAAAATACAGATAAAATTTCTACCCAAATCTCAGAATTCTTCCATCTCAATGATACCCCTGACTCCTCTCCTTTATCACAATGGCAAGCTCATAAATGCAATCTCAGAGGACTATTCCTCAAGCTTTCAGCACAACGTAAGAGGACACATCAAAACTATATCAACTCTTTATTACAAAAAATAAGCTCTCTAGAAGCATCACATAAGAAATCAAAAGCCCAATCCACTCTTTCTGAACTAGAAGAAATAAGACAATTACTGAGAAACGAATTTAACAAAAAATTCAGAAAAAGATTCACCCTATCCCAGAAATTATTCTATGAATTCGGTAACAAAAGTAGCAAATACCTAGCCAGAGCCTTGGCCTCCAAAAAAAGCTCACATATAGTCCATTCCCTAAATTCTACACAAGGTGGGAAGCTCAATACAAATGAAGATATAGCTAAAGAATTCGCAAAGTACTACACCAAGTTGTACAACCTGAATGATCCTTCCACTCACAACTCACATCCCCCAGACAAAACACAATTGTTTAAAGATTTCCTGTGTAAAAACGGCTTACTTGCTCTCTCCCCGGAGCAAGCTGGAGACATTGACGGACCTCTCACGCCTGATGAATTCAACACTGTGATCAAACAGATGAAGCTGGGTAAAAGTCCAGGACCCGATGGACTACCATTAGTGTACTACAAAACCTTTGCAAACACTTTGGTAGACCCTTTTCTCCGAGCCTTCAATTCCCTTGCCTCATCTAAATATGATAACCCATCACTTTTAGAAGCACACGTCACAGTAATCCCCAAACCAGGAAAAGATAACTCCCAACCATCTAACTTTAGACCCATTTCTCTACTTAACGTAGACCTAAAGATTTATGCGAAGATCTTAGCAAATAGGCTACTTCCCTTCATCCCTTCCCGCTGTTCTCCCGACCAAGTTGGCTTTATCCCGGGAAGAGAAGCAAGGGATAACACTATAAAAGCGATAAATATTCACCACTATCTGACCTCCCATAAAAAACAGGGCTTTTTCTTGTCCTTAGATGCGGAGAAGGCGTTTGACAGGCTGGCGTGGGACTACCTAGGAGCGGTACTGAATAATCTGGGATTGGGTCCCAGACTCCTAAACTTTATACTAGCTCTTTACCATAATCCCTCTGCCAGAGTAAGAGTAAATGGCCTCCTGTCAGACGCCTTCCCCATCACAAATGGAACGAGACAGGGCTGCCCTCTTTCACCCTTGCTATTTATTCTAACATTAGAACCTTTATTGAATTCCATACGTACTAATGATAATATAAGAGGAATTGAGATAGAGGGCAAACCAGGGGCGTAACTACAGGGGTTGCAGGGGTTGCAATCGCTACCGGGCCCCATGCTCCAGGGGGCCCGGTAGCAAACCAGTGGGTGAACTTCTAGGATCTCAAAGGTCACACTTGCGACCGGGCCCTGGCATTTCACCACTGTGGGGAGGCCCCAAGATTGCAGGAAGGGGGCCCACAGCAGAACTTGTGAAAGGATCCTGATGCGGGACCATAATAAAAGGCCATGCAATGAGATTAAAGAGCCCCAGGATTAGTGGGAAGAGCCCCGGGCTTGAAGGGAAGGGCCCCGGCCAGGGGTCTGGGGGGCCCTTCATGGTTTCTTGCATCGGGGCCCTGAAGGTTCTAGTTACGCCTCTGGGGCAAACATTATAAAGTTGCAGCTTTCGCTGATGACATCCTTCTCTTCCTTTCCAACCCTAACATTTCTATCCCACACTTACTACAATCCCTCAAAACATACCGTGACCTTTCAAACCTTAAAATTAATTATTCAAAATCCCAAGCCCTTAACATTACTCTCTCTAATAGCCTAGTCAAGAAATGTGAAAGAAACTTTCGTTTCAAATGGACTTCTGACTGCATCACATATCTTGGAATACAGCTTCCCAAACGACTCTCAACATTATTTGAACTAAACTATGTCACCCTTATGAAAAATATTAAACAAGACCTATCCTCCTGGCAAAAAGCACATTTCTCATGGTTTGGGAGAGCTGCAATTTTCAAGATGAATATTCTTCCTAGATTTCTTTATCTTTTCCAAACCCTCCCAATACATATACCGATACAATTCTTTAAACAAATACGCTCCCAATGCAGAACCTTTATATGGGACCGCAGGCCTCCCAGAATCAATTTCACACAACTCACAAAACCTAAACTAAAAGGAGGCTTGGGTATCCCTGATTTGCAAAAATACGCATATGCTTGCCATTTACAGCGTATTGTGGAATGGAACACCCGAGGCAGAGAGAAAGATTGGGTGCCATTAGAAAACGTCTTCTCTCACTCTCCCTTGGCGACCCTTCCTTGGTGTCCTTTTGAATCTATACCCTCAAACACGCTTAAACACCCCCTGATAGGTCCTACCTTAAAATGTTTCCATAACATCTACAGAACTCAAAATATCACCTCCGTCCCGGGTCCCCTTTCACCCATTTTACACAACCCACAATTCCCGCCAGGTCATACAAACTTGCGCTTCGCCCACAACTCTTTCAATGACCACACTAGGATTATACATTTTCTTAACCAAGGGAAGATTCGCTCATACGAGGAGTTGACTTCCCTCCCACATTTTTCAGGGATCCCATTCTGGAATTATGTCCAAATCAGAAACTTTGTGCTTCATAGCCTAAAAAACATCATTAAACCCATTAAATTATCATCTTTTGAAGAATTATGTTTTGATCCGAACCATAAACCTCATCTAATATCGAAATTATACTCCATCCTCTGGGAAAACACACTCCCAGGAGATAGCCTTTTTTGCGAAGCATGGTCAACCGATTTACAAACCACTGTATCAGATGCCCAGTGGACGAGGATTTTTTATGCTGTCCACAAGGGGTCCGTCAATGTCTCCACACAGGAGAATAACTTTAAGCTCCTATCACGATGGTATCGCACACCCTCTCTCCTTCACCGTTGGAACAAGGACATGGATAGCAAATGTTGGCGTTGTCATGAAAATGAAGGGAGTTTGCTTCACATTTGGTGGAACTGCCCCGTTATCCAAGCATTTTGGAAACAAACACATAACATTATTCATGAAATAACGCTCACTTCACTACCATACTCAGCTCTCTCATACCTATTCCATTTACAACCTCACGCCAATAGAAAATACTGCAAATCCTTAAGTATGTTCCTAGTCAATGCAGCTAAGCTATGTATACCAAGACACTGGGGCTCCCCTCAGGTCCCCTCCCTTAAAGACTGGATCATGCAAATTAACAAACTGGCAGAGATGGAAGAGCTCATTGCCATCTCCCATGACTCACTATTCAAATATGCCTCCACCTGGAATCCTTGGAACAAATTCCGAGAATCAAACACGTACATCTCAATTATGAAATGATGACCCCTTTTCCACCTAAAATACAGCAACTTGTAACCCTTTAATCTATTTACTCAAACTTAATAACAACTCCTTACCTTCTTATATTGAATCACTACTCCCATTATTTCAATCCCCCTCCCCCCCTCCCCTCATTCCTCACCTATACCCCTTCTCTACCCTTATCCTTCTCATTACATGGGAGAGGTTGGTGCTGGGAACCAACCTTTCCCCTCTATCGCCTACAACTAACTTCTGCATAATTCAATTATATCATTCAAATAATTGAATTTTTCTCTGAATATGCAACTCTATTATACTTTTCACCTAACAACTTGATGAAACAAAAAATGCTTCCTCACCCGCACCTTCTGTTAGGTTATGCATACTCATACAAAAATTTTCTAAATTCTGTTGTTTGGAAGTGAAATTCTGTTATATGCATTCCTGTTTTTCTTCACTTAAACCCTGAACACCGAGAATGTTGATTGGATTGTTCAACTGTTTGTATGATTTACTACCATGTTCTTTGTTTCAATAAATCGTTTTGGAAAAAAAAAAAAAAAAATCTCACAGGTGATCAAATACCACCAAAAGAAAGCTCTGTTTGTGGGAAAAAAAGGACGTCAAATTTGTTTGGGTACAGCGTCGCACGGCCGTGCAATTGTCCATTAAAGTCACGCAGTGCCCAATCGCAAAATAGGCCCTGGTCAGGAAGGGGGTAAAATCTTCCGGGGCTTAAGTGGTTAATATATGCAATTTATACAGTTAATTTTTATCGCTTGAATTATTTTTTCCATTATGGGCTTGAGTGGGGCCCTTATGTCCAAGTTTTGCCTTGGGCCTCACAGAGCCTAGAGCCGCCTCTGCCCATTGGGACATCAGGACTGATCAATTTTCACATATATACTAGTCAGTGGACTCTATAACTTTTCTACAGATTAAATAATATACACTGATTTGGGTTATTTTTTACCAAAGCAATGTAGCAGAATACATTTTGGCCTAAATGTATGAAGAAAAATTATTTATTTGCAAACTTTTATAATAAAAACTAAGAAAAACATGTTTAAAAAAAAAAAAAACAAATCGATCTTTGTTCATTTATTTAGCAAAAAATAAAAACTCAGTGGTTAATAAATACTACCAAAATAATGCTCTAGTTGTGTGAACAAAATGATAAAAATATTCAGTTTATGTACAGTGTTGCAGACTGCACAATTGTCATTCAAAGTGCGACAGCGCTGAAAGCTAAAAATTTGCCTGGCCAGGATATGGGTAAAAGTGCCCTGTATTGAAGTGGTTAATGTGTAATTTTTAATACTGCATTTTAGAGTATAAATAACTTTAGACTCAAAAATAATGTACAGAAAACTTACCTGATTTAATAAAGGAATTGGGAATGTTCAATCCATAAATTGAAGTGAAGATAAATCTTCACAATGGAACACAGATGGCGAAAAAAATAATGATAGGGATTATAACCCTCCCTTACTTTATCAAAAATGAAAAAAAAAAAAAGGTTTGCCCATAGTTCTTCTTTAATATCAATATAATCAGTTTTTTTACCTGCATTTTTTTTAAGTTGTTATGTGATCTCTTTATCTCCTTAAAAAATAAAACAAATTCATTTAAAAAAATTTTCTATCTATAAAACGTGTACAATTTCCAAAAGTAATATGATTATAACCAGATGCCAATTAAGTTAAACTACTAGAGAAAGCTTCCAATAATAGCTTGAATAATGATAATCTAATTCAACCATGCAAATTTAGTACATGGTGTAAAATATGTTAAAAATATTTCAAGTAAAATGTAAGCTGAATTTCTTGCTAAAATGAAGCATAAAGTAGAAAACTTGTTTGATTTTAGTAATAAGGTGACAGAAACAACTTCTACTTATGAGGTGAGACATATCTTAATTATTAATAGGATACCATGCAAATGCTAGACCTTTCATAAAATATTTCTAAAGTAATTAGATGTACCATCTTGTAAGTCAGTGTGGTGTGCATTTACATATTGCTGAGGCACACAGTGCAACTAGAGAGGGAACAAAATATTTCTTTCAATTTATCACAATACGGTATGCACCAGAAATATCTGCATCAGAATATATTGGCGGCTGACCTTGGTACCACATCTGAAATTATACATAGTTCTTTACAAACACAAATACTGGACTTTATTGGTATATACATTATCAAATAGTATGGGTAAAAAATATTTATTTATTATGACATTAACTTTGCTTTCACAGTAAAAGGAAGCATATTTTGACAAAATTGATCAAATCCTATCTTGTATTCAGACCTACTTATGCTTCTTCTGCACTTTCCACTGACTGACTCTGATATCATACTTAAAGCAGAGTTCCACCCAAAAGTGGAACTTCCACTTATTTGCTTCCTCCCCCCCCCCCCCACTCCGGTGCCGCATTTGGCACCTTTCATGGGGGAGGGGGGAATGGGTACCTGTTTTTGACAGGTACCCTTCCCCACTTCCGGTAGACAGCGCAGCGGTGCTGTCCCTTGGAAGTTCTGTCCAGTTTCTCCTTCCCCCACTGCCAAGCCAATCAGAATGCTTCAGCTGTGAAGCTTCATTTCCGGTTTCCCTTACAGTGAATGGCGGCGGCAGCACCCGGCACCATTACGACCGATACGAAAATTGGCTGGGGTGCTGACATTGCGGGCTCCCTTGACAGGTAAATGTCTATATATTAAAAGTCAGCAGCAACAGTACTTGTAGCTGCTGACTTTTATTTTTTTCCACAGCTGGAACTCTGTCCTAATTAATTCTTATATAATTAAACATATTGTATAACTAAATATCTCAGTGTGATTGGTGCAGTAAGTCTAGTAGAGTGAGGGTATATATTAGTCTGCTTCATCAGAAAACATCAGAGGGGATTCTTTAAGTGTACAAACAAATATCTTAAAGGTAATATTAATTCATTTTTTTTCAACTATCCCTTGTAAAAAACCAAATTGTAAATGGTCCTATCATGGACACATGGGGGGTGATTTACTGATATGGGAGAGTGCAAACTCTGGTGCAGCTCTGCATAGAAGCCAATCAGCTTCCAGATTTTTTTTTTTTTTTGTAAAAAGCTTAATTGAACAAGCTGAAGTAAGAAGCTGATTGGCTACCATGCACAGCTGCACCAGATGTTGCACTCTCCAGTTTTAATAAATCAACCCCATGAGACATAAAGCTGAAGAGATCTGAACAACTTACCATGCACTTAAAGGTTACCATGCACCTGCTGTAACTAAGACATTTTCCTCTGCCCTTTCACCTGTAATATGTGTTTAATAATGCTGCCATAGACTCTTCATGTTGGGAAGTTGCTAGGAGAAATACATACAGTATGTATATGTTGTATTTCTTGCACTTGACAGCTATAACTTATTTTGTGAGCCTGCTCCTGGCTTCTGATTGGTTAATTCTACCATTTATTAAGACGTCTGTGTCAGTTTTACATTCCACATGTATGTTTATTAGATGAATGTAGTGTCTAACAGCATGCTTAGGGAAAAGTGAACAACAAGTGAAGATCTGACACCCATCATGTCTACAAATTGGCATAACTGAGGTAGTATTATTCACATTACCATGTTCTTCCTGCCACTTTACCTAGTTCACCTCTTTAGACGTACTACATATGTCCATAGAGTTAACTTCTAATCACAAACTGATGGCTGCAGTAACAGCCATCAGCTTGTGATGGTTTTCTGCAGCCACCTCCTGGCTTCAAAATGAAAATGATGTGGCAGCTTCCAAGCTGCCGATCACTTTCACAGAGTCGGTGGCCCCCTCCCACTGGAGGCTCCCCCTCCACCCTTGTTCATGGGCTCTCCCCCTCTTACTAGGAGCATGGGACCACAACTTCTGCCTTGAGGGGGGAAAGCAATGTGAGACAATGCAAATCCATGCTTTGATCTCACATGCAAACAATAACACCGGAAGTGTCAATAATTTTGACACTCCCAGTTTCAGATCCACCATTTCCTGGCTAGTACAGCCAGGGGAAACATTTAACCAAGCTGATCTGTGCTTGGTTAGATAGTGTAAATGCCAGGGGAGACATTGCTATTACATGGGGGTTATTAATCCTTCATGATAGCAATCAAGTAAAAATAAAAAAATAATAGAAAAACCTAAAAATAAAAATAAAACTATAATTAAATGTAAGATTTTTTTTTAAACTTGTTGTAATCCCCATTGCCCTTCACATATGCACAAATGCAAATGAAGCCTGGTGTATGTACGCATAGGTAAACTGCTGGCGCACCTCACGTGTGATGTATTACCATGAGCATCAGAATGAGAGCAACAATTCTAGCACAAGTGCTCCTGGTTAACTCTAAGACCCCATTCACATTGGATTGACTTGTCATGCGATTTGACAGGTCATATTGCATGACAAGTCGCATCCTATTGCTGACAATTGCTCTGTTCAAATTGGTGCAACGAGTTTGCGGTGACGCATCAATTTGAAAAATGTAGTACATGCACTACTTTTGGCGATTTTGGGTGTGACTTGCATTGACATCTGTGCATAAAGCCACACTGATGTCTTCCAAGTTGCACCAGAAGTTGCACTGACATGCAGCTTTGAATTTGTGTGATTTCAGGTGAAGTTACACGATTTCAAAGTCCCAGTCAATCTGAATGGTGGCTAAACCAATGCACTGTAAAAGCTTTAAAAGCGTCACCTATGGAGATTTTTCAGCACTGTAGTTTTTGCGATATCACGAGTGTGCGCAATTTTAAGACTTGACATGTTGAGTATCTATTTACTCGAAGCAACGTCATCTTTTTAATTTTACCAAAACATGTGTATTATATTGTGTGTATTTGCACTGAATTTATTTTAAATATATTTTTCCTGAAAATTTGAGTTTAGTAAACAGTTGAACAAATATCATATGACATAAAAGTTTACAACTATCTAACTAACTTTTTATTCTTCAGGGCCTTTGCTTTCAGAAAATATATAATGTTCAGGGGTTTAAGTAATTTTATTGCCAAAAACAAAGATTTTTACCTATGTGCAAAAATGAAAGAAATTGCTCTAGAGCTGAACCGGTTAAAGGCTTCTTCACGTATGCTGCTGTTGGCTGTGGTGCAATTCATTTTGATTTATTACAGTAGTAGACTAAGAACCTGCACTACACTGGGTAGGAGTGACCCCCCACCCAAACCCCCAAAATGTTTTTACATTATAACATTATATTCAAACACAGAGTACCGTGATTAGCTGGCCCTCATCCCAATTTATAGTACAAAAATTCAAGTTAAAGAAAAAGCGGGACTTTATATAGGCCAAAAAATTCTTCCCTATGTTCAGTATTATGGCTGTCTCTCCATAAGTGAGTATTTGAGGTTAACATGTTTTTTATGTGTGTCTTTTAGTGAAAAATAACAACAGACAACTTCTTTGATATTCAATACAAAAGACCACCTTACTTGGGCAAGTACAGTAGTAATCCAGTTTTTAAAATCCAAAAATGTAAAAAAACTCATTTTATCTATATTGCAGAAAGTCTACAAATATACTGTAGAGATGCTTCATTTGTACAACATAATTTCCAAAGTTGTAAGTCTTGCAAATCTTTTGACTGGGCCTCATTTGTCAATTTTATAATTGTGATAGCTGGATTATTTGTTTTCCTGTTATAGAGGTTTGAACATTGTAAACCATCTGGAACTATGAGTAGATTCATATGTATTCCAGTAACTCTTGGTGAGTCTGGCATTTGCCTTTATCTTCTCATTTATCTATAACAAGCCCAGCTCTGGGATCAGCCCCCTCTTCAAACCCTTCCCACTAAAGGCCCCCTACATTATGCATTTTTCTTTTTATGCTTACGTCTTAATGTGATGCACTGGGTCTTCTTCCTTTTTGCTCTTGTGCTGTTGTAATTACATTAGCACAGCTCTGTGCATCAATATATTGTGAAATAAAGGTGCCATGATGATTTTGTCTTATGAGATGGCGCCATGATGCCCAATAATTTATAGCAAATCTTCAGTGGTTTGGGTTTAGTGTTGCTGGGGGGGGGGGGTCAAACAACCTGGTGGGATTCGGGCATATTGTGCTGGAAAAGAGGCACTGTGGGGGACAAGTCCAGATTAAAGATGAGCTCCTTTTACATTTTTTACCCTGCCTTGGGGGCCCATTTAAAAAGATGCCAATGCATCTTTAATCATGTGACTTCACACTTCCCATGTGAGATGCCTCGTGTAGTCTTGGGGAAAATGAATTTGGGGAGAGACTATGGTTGGTAGGAATTGAGGAAGTTCAGCAAGGGCTCGCTTTCCCTTTTGAGTCTTTGATCCCACTTGGCTGGTTTTACTTTGTTGGTAAACAGCAAATAAACTGTAATTTCAACGGCCTTTAGTGGCTAAAAACATTTACTTTGCAACAACATTTTTCCAACTCAATTGGGGATTTTTTTTGGAAAGGGAACCATTATCTTCACAAGTTTTTACTGCAGGAGCTCAGTAGACCAGTAGGGTTAGCTGTGGTAACTAGTTCTATTTTGGCTTCCGTAGTACAAACAGTCATAATGGTAAAATGAGTAACTAAACGTATTGCAAAAAAAAGCAATATCTACACAAATATGTTTTTTTAGAAGGATTTAACTTTGAAAATTGCTCCTATTGTATTCCATGTATTATAACTTCATTTTCTATTTAACTAATGCCTTGGGGTTTACAGTTTTAATTCTTTGCTGCCGCAGTTTTAATCTTTTAGATGACAATTAAAGTGGACAGGTACATTATGTATAATACCCCACTGGCATAAAATGACCCATATTTAAATTGTCAAGCAAAATCCCACAGAGATTAAAATAATGTGCATAAAAGTAGAAGAAATCACCAGCCTTTTCAGTTAATATTTTCTATTTTTAAAATCAGAAACATTCTAATTGTTTTCAGTGTCAGAGTGAACTATTATCTAAAAACATAAATTATTTCTAGCCTTACACACCAGGGATTTATTTTTCTACTTTTTTTTATTTTTAGTTTGCCATTATTATTTGGGTTGACACTCTGTAAGTATACCTTTATTCTTTCCAAATTATTTGTCAGGACCAATTACAATTGCTTTTATTTTTTTATTTGTAAACCTAACATTTGTATGAATCAGCTTCACAATGGATGGTAGTAATTTAAAAATAATGTTGATGTTGAATATGTCTTGTAATAAGTTATTTTTTCATCAGTTGGTAGATATTTGTGTGAACGTGAAATGAATACTATAATGGTGTTCCTTCCCCTCTATTATAAAATAAAATGAGAACTGGAGTAAAGATTACTTGGAATATATAACATTAATTGGATATATCATGTTGCAGGTTAGTAATGAAACACTTATTTATCTTTTTCATCTCCTAATCATACTTCACCTGTTCCCATGTATGGGATTTTTCAGACTGCATAAAAACACTGCATAAAAACACCATAGTAAATGATATACAGTACCTGCTAAACTGCTTTCAGATAAATAAATAAATAAATAAATAAATAAATGTTACTGTGGATTATGGATCTTTTTTTTGTTTTCAAAAGATTTTTATTAGAAAGTCATAAAAACAGTACAGATCATTTACAACATATTGTGAAAGAAAATGAAAGAAAACATATTTCTTTGAGGAAATAAAATTAGAGACATACAATGGTTGCATCATGTAATGAGGATATCTCATAGCCAGAACTGCATATCAGAGATAATCAAGAAAATAAACATATTGATAATTGTTTTAGAAGAGATCATACATTGGTGTCCCAAGCAGACCATTTGGACTGGAAAACTGTAACTGAGTTATGCACAGAATGAAAAACTTTTTCTGACAGCCTAATGTTTTCCATTCTAGACAATACCAGAGACCATATCAGAGTGTCTGATCTCCAGTTAAGCGCTATCATCCAATGGATAGAGCACATTAGGGTGTGGAATAATCTTCCTATTTGAATAGGGACCTCAGGAATTTTCATAAAGAGTAAACAAACTTTGGGTGAGAGGGAAATGTTTGAACCCGCAATTTTTGAAATGAGCTTTTGAGCTTGATCCCAAATGGGACGGAGAACACGACAGTCCCAGAAGAGATGAAGCAGAGTACCCTCCTCAGCGCAACCCCTGAAGCAAGAGGAAGGAACTGATTCATAGAAGAAGTGCATCAAGGAGGGGGTTAGATACCATCTAGTGAAAAGTTTAAGGGGGGATTCCCTACATGCGCTAGAACGGGAACACTTGCGCAAATTATTACACATGTTGTTCCATTCTAGAGGTGAAAAAACACAACCCAGATCTCTCTCCCATTTAGTCATATATCCCTGTTTCTCAAGGAGAGAGACACCAACCAAATGTGAGTACAAAGAGGATACAATACCCCTACCTCTGGGAGAGGAGGAGCATATATTCTCGAATACTGTAAATGGAGGGTTCAGAACTGTAGAGCCTATCAAGTGATAAAATTTGATTATTGTTGAATAATGGCCCAGTTCAGAGCTAGGAATATTATGTATTTGAGTGAGTTGTTCAAAAGTGCAAAGGGTATTACAAATTGTGATTGCTTTAAGAGAAACAAGGTTCCTAGAAATCCAGGGTTCAAGTTCTACTTCACTTAGTGGAAAGGAGGAAGAACCCAAAAAGTTCATAAAGGAGACCAGGGGTGAGGTTCGGGATACCATGTTTAGGGGGGTTTTTAGTTTAAACCATAATTGAAGTAAGTGGTTAATAATTTTATTGGGAAAAGTTCTGTATCGAGGTGGTCTCGGGGAGTCCCAAAGTAAAGCCTCCAGCCTGCATGGGACAACAGAAGCCCGTTCAAAGGCCAGCCATGGCACAGCATCATCCATGGAACACCACTGTGCCAGCTGTTGGAATTTGGCGGAGAGGTAATAAAGCCAAAGGTCAGGGAGACCCAGACCACCTTGAGATTGAGGGGCATGTAAAACTTGTTTATTATACCTAGATTTCTTTCCACACCAAACAAATTTAGAAATCTCTCTTTGAAATGACAAAATATGTGTCTTTGGGACATTAATGGGGAGGGCACGGAAAAGAAATAAGAACTTGGGTAGCACAATCATTTTAATTGCTAAAACTCTACCCAGCAGCGAAATATGGTACGAAGACCAGTTTTTTAATGTTAAGGACAGTTTTTTGAACATATTGGGGAAATTTAGTAGGAACAAGGAATCATAATGTGGGGTGATATGCACTCCTAGATACTTGAAAGATCTCGGGCACCAAGCAAATGAAAATCGTTCTCTGATGGAAATCTGCATCCAGTTTGGGAGGTTGATTGGCATGAGAGAACACTTGGAGAGATTTACACCCAAACCTGATATGGAGCTAAAATGTTGTAGTTCCAATAGTAATTGGGGAAGAGATATGTGAGGGTGGGACATCATCAGCATAAAGGCTAAGCTTGAACTCCCTTCCCTCCTTGTAGTAGCCACTAATCTTGATATTGTTTCTGATAGAAATTGCTAAGGGCTCAATTGCCAGGGCGAACAAAAGAGGAGAAAGGGGGCACCCCTGTCTGGTGCCTCTTTTTAACTGAAAAAATTCGGAGTTGCATCCGGGAAGGCGTATCCTCGTCTGTGGGGATTCATACAGGGCCCGAAAGCCATGAACGAATCCATCACCCAAGCCGTATCTAGGGAGCAGATGGTCTAGAAAGGTCCAACTGACGCTGTTGAACGCCTTATTAATGTCAAGACTAACCAGACAGGTGGGGGATTTGCTAAAATTGGCATCATGGATTATATTAGAAACTAGTCTAATATTGTCTGTAAGTTGCCTACCCGGGATGAAACCGGTTTGATCTGGGTTAATCAATTGACAAATATGCTTAGCTAATCTGTTAGCAAGTAGGCGACCAAACAGTTTTAAATCATTGTTCATGACCGAGATGGGCCTAAAGTTTTGTGGGAGAGAATGGTCTTTATCGGGTTTGGGTATGAGTGACATATTCGCATAAAGCATTCCTTCTGGAAAATTCCCACCTTGCAAAATATAGTTAAATAATTTGGATAGCTTAGGAGATAGGATTGAGGCAAAATTTTTATAGTAAGAGGTGGAGAAGCCATCTGGGCCCGGGGCTGTGGAAGATTTCATGGATTTGATCAAGAGGAGGATCTCATCTACCGAACAAGGGGCTTCTAGCTACTCCCTCTGAGAGGCAGAGAGGGAGGGAATCTGTAATTTCCCCATCCATGAGTCAAACTCAGCTAGAGATATATCCAATGACACTGACAACAGATTTTTATAAAAATTCGTAAAAATTTTTAAAACTTCATCCGGATGAGAGACAATCTTTCCATCTTGCCTTCTAAGTTTATAGATATGAGAGGGTTTGGAATCTTGCGTAAGTTTTTTAGCGAACATTGTAGACATGGAGTTGCTGTTGAGCATAAATTTAGCTTTGGACCACCTAAGGGCCTTTTCAGTGTCACCAGATAAAATCTCGTCAAGGGGACGTCTCTTGGTGGAGATCAAATCCATCAGGTTTGAGGAGGGGGCCTGATTGTGTAAATTGTATAACCTATTTAGCTCCTTAGTAAGGGCTTTTATATCAGATAATCTGGCTTTGTTTTTGGCTGAGGCAAGGGCGATAATTTTACCCCTAATCGCCGCTTTATGTGCTATCCAAACTGTTGATGTAGGGGTGTCACCATTTTCGTTAATGCTAAAATATTCCTCCAGGGAGGAAGCAATTTGGGCTGTAAAGGTGGGGTCATTCAGTAAAGAGTCATTAAGTCTCCAATTGAATGTTGTGCTCTTTAAACCGACTCCATGAGTCACGAAGGAGACAATTTTTTGGTCTGACCAAGGGCAAATATGTATCCTGGCATCTGAGGAATTAGCCAGTAGAACTGGTGTGCTTAAAATGTAATCTAGTCTGGCCGCACTTTCATGGGGGTGTGAATAAAAAGTGAACTCTTTAATACCCACATTATGTGCTCTCCAGGAGTCAATCAATTGGAAGTCGCAAAGGGTCTTGGTAAGTATCCTGGGGAAGGCCTTTGAAGAAGGTGTGACTCTACTTCTATCAAGAGAGGGGTGAGCAGACAGGTTAAAGTCCCCTCCGACAACCAAATGGGGTGATGCAAATTTACCTAGAATATCAAAGAAGTGTTTAAAAAATGTGGCCTAAAGGGGCATAAAGGGAGGCAATCGTTAATGATTTACCCGCTATATTACCTTTAAGGATCAGGAATCTGCTGTCCGGATCAGTATATATAGAGGATACATCGAAAATAATGTTATTACGGATAAAAATAGCTACTCCCCTTGCCTTAGTTTGAAAAGTTGAATAGTGAACTTGCCTGAATGATTTGTCAAAATATTTAGGATGTTTGTCCATTGCAAAGTGCGTTTCCTGCAAGAGGGCTATATCAGCACCTATTCTTTTATAATGTCTGAATGCTTTATGTCTTTTATTTGGGGAATTAAAGCCCTGAACATTGTGTGAGATTATTTTAAGACCCATCATCAGTAAGGAGGAACAATCTATCTAACCAGATATTCAAAAGAAAAGCTAGTAGGGATTGGGCCCAAACACTGGAGCACACCATCCAGTGAGGTTGAGGCCAATCAACATGCAATATCTTAGACACAACATTTTGAAGATCGTATAGCAATAACATTCCCAAGAACAGGAACTGAGCAACCTTCAAGTACTGAAATGCAAATCGGTCAGCCGACTGAGAAGTCAGTAACCAGAATGTAATGATCTGAATGGATGACTTTCTATTTTACACAAAACAACATTTTAGTAGTATCAAAAAATGGCATATACCAATGTGAGTCCTAGGGACTCTGAGGTGTGAAGACCATCTCAGGGAGACTGGTAACTCATGTAAACCCATCAAAAAGACAATAAAACATTGGACAATTAAGTCCAAATGCCATCCGCAGGGTCCAGCGCCCCAAGGCCAGGGCAGGGCCTTGACAGGGCACTGAATTTCTCCCGCCGAGGACGCGGGCACCAACAAAAAGGCACATGGGGGACAAACCAGCGAGGAGGGGGAGGGAGAGAAAGGCACTTGTTGAAGTAAACATGGAAATCAAAAGATTTCAGCCAACAGTATAATATACCAACAAAATTGACGATGTGAGGCGCACAATAGGCACATTGGAACCCGTCATCAAACTGGCTCCATGTCAGCAGCACGCACCTACAATAGGCCTCAGAGGCTCCACAGATGTTATAATCATATCACAAACATGTATGAAACTGGATTTGGTTGATCAAAAAGGTCCATCTCTAAATGGGTTACGCCATCTGCGCTGATCCCTTCTGGTTGCTGGGGTGGACCAAACAGGAGAGGGTCTTGGAGTGGTTTGCGGGCGGGCTTCAGGTGCAGCGTTCATCAAGCCCAGTTTAATGAGCAGCTCTTTTCCCTGTGTTATGTTGTACACCACGTACACAGTGCCATTGTGGGGCACTGACAGCTTAAAGGGGAATCCCCATCTGTAACGAATCCTGGCCGACTGCAAAATGGTGGTGACCTCTTTCATACCATGCCGCTTTTCAAGGGTGGCCTGTGATATGTCAGGAAAAATCGGAATCCTGGTGCCATCCATCATGATATTTGGGGTGTTCCTGGATATGCGTAGAATGTCCTCTTTGACCAAGAAGTCCTTAAGGCACAGAACCACATCCCTTGGGGGCTTGTCAGGGGGGGTTTAGGGTGTAGGGCTCTATGGATTCTGTCACAAATGAAGGCATCTGCAGTTTTGTCAGGCAGCAGCTCACTGAAAAGTTTGGATACTGCAGGGGTTAGCTCAGTTACTGTCTCCGGAATACCTCTAAGGCGCAGGTTATTCCTACGATTTCTATTGTCCAAGTCTTCAACCTGAGATTGCAATAGTTCGTAATTGTCAGACAGGATCTCAAAATCCTTCCTGAGATCATTATGTGCAATGGCCAGTTCATCATGTTTAGCCTCAAGTAGGTCAGTGCGGCCTCCTAATGCAGCTATTTCTTGTGACAGTGTGTTAGTCAATTTATCAATTGCAGTCTGGAATTTATCTGCCAGCTTGTTATACATCTCTGTGAGGCTAGCATCCAGGTCCGCTTTAGATATACTATTGGAGTACTCACGATCCGCTGCAGGAGATGTAGTTGAGGGATTGAGGGAGGCTGTGTAGCGGTGTCTGCATGCTGCTGAGATCCGACCTGGGCGCCATCTTTGGTCATCTTAGTGGTTTCCTTAGTGCGGAGTAGATAAGTTGTCAGGGAGCGTCTTTGAGGGCGACCCCGATTGTTTTTTTTTGCTGACGGCATGCACGGGATGTTTCCACAGGGGTGCTAGTACTTTGTGTTAAAAAAATGTTTGATCTGGCCCGGGAAAGCCGCCGTTCTCTCCCTCCTCCGCCGGAGCCGAGCCGCTAGTGACCTTCCAGCTCCGCGCCGCGCAATGCTTTCCCCCCCGGACGATGGATCCTTACTAAAGAATTGCATTTGACCACTGAGTAAATGACTGGGCTTGTTATAGTGACCTTAAAGTTATTGTAAAGTTGTTTTTTTTCTTTAAATAACAAAGCTGTTATACTTACCAGCTCTGTGCAATAATTTTGGACAGAGCAGCCTTGATGCTCATCTTTTCATGTCCCCCACTTAATGCTCCTGGCTGCTCCCCCCTGCTGAGTCCCCCATATCCCCCATAGCAAGCCGCTTGCTATAGGGCAATTATGTAGACTCTTATAATAAAACTAAAGAACTCTCCATGCTGTCAGGGTATGTATAAATAAATCAATATGTCATTGAGATTAAGTAATTGACTGGGTGGCTGCTACCACTCAAGCACTTATCCTTAGCGTTTTGGATATATAGATCTCAGAAAATAGTGTTGCGCTACCCTTAACCACTTTAATAGCTCTTCCTACTGCTGAAGTTGCCTGATGTACACTATATTGCCAAAAGTATTAGGAGGCTGCTTTTACATGCACATGACGTTTAATGGCATCTTTGTCTTAGTCCCTTGGATTCAATATTGAGTTGACCCACCACTTACAGCTATACCAGCTTCAAATCTTCTGGGAAGGATGTCCACAAGGTTTTGGAATGTGTCTATGGGAATGTTTGACCATTCTTCCAGAAGCATTTTTTTAAGGTTAGGCACTGATGTGAAAGAGAAGGCCTGACTCGCAGTCTCCGCTCTAATTAATCCCAAAGGTGTTCAATCGAGTTGAAGTGCAGGCCAGTCAATTGCTCCACCCCAAACTCGCTCATCCATGTATTTATGGAACTTGCTTTGTGCACTGGTCCAAAACTTTTGGTGGAGGGGGGATTATGGTGTGGGGTTGTTTTTCAGGGGTTGGGCTTGGCCTATTAGTTCCAGTTAAGGGAACTCTTAAGGCATCAGCATACCATGACCTTTTGGACAACTTTATGCTCCCAACCTTGTGGGAATAGTTTGGGATTGGCCCCTTCTTGTTCAAACAGTATTGCACATCAGTGCACAAAGCAAGGTCCATAAAGACATGGATGAGCAAGTTTGGGATTGAGGAACTTGACTGGCCTACACAGAGTCCTGACCTCAACCCAACAGAAAACCTTTGGGATGAATAAGAGCGGAGACTGTGAGCCAGACATTCTTGTACACATCAGGGCCTGACCTCACAAATGTGCTTCTGGAAGAACGGTCAAACATTCCCATAAACACACTCCTAAACCTTGTGGACAGCCTTCCCACATGAGTTGAAGCTGTTACAATTGTAAAGGGTGGGGCCAACTCAATATTGGGACTAAGACTGGGATGGCATTAAAGTTCATGTGCGTGTAAAGAGAGGCGTTCCATAACTTTTGGTAATATAGTGTATATTTGGTACAATTAAAGTCCTGCTATGCTTTAAAGATTGATCATAGACATGACTATTTAGGGATGTGGTGCCTTAGTCATCTCCACACCCCAGAACCAGTGGACCTAGCATTAACAGTAGTCCTGTGCTTGTAGGCAAAAGAGACAAAGATGAGGCTTTTCGTGTATAGTCATCAGTAACATACATCCCAACATCACTGGACATGCAGTCATCTAAAATATGCTTATTTAATTGTTTTAATATTCCAATCTAAATTAAAACCAGAGAATTAAAGAAAGAAGAAAAACAGCATTATAAAAAATGAACTAATCCCTGTAGATAAATGATTGTTGATACTTTTTGGATGCATTATTTGGAAAGAAAAATAATTAAGGGGCAAAAGTACCTCTTTATCAGTAGGTATGTCGGTTCCTATCTTTACTTGATACATGTGAAAAGAGGCATCAAAAACTAAATTCTTGCCACACAATGGTCAGATTTATGATTTTTTTTTTTTTAACAATAGGTTTATATTATTATTATTTAGCATCAAAACAGTACAAAGTACAACCAAATGTACTTATAGGCAAAAAAAACCTCTTTACGTAAAAAGTCTTACATTCCAAGTGATAACAAATAGTAATAGAAAAATAGGGCAGCGCAATCCTAGTGGTAAAATTAATAAATCATGTAATCATGCAGAGTCCAAGTGTTAATAGGTGTCCATATAAACAGATAAAAGTCTCCAGTGTAAAGTGGTCCTAGGGCAATTCCATAAGGTGCTTGTCTCCACGAGTGCTCATACAATCCCACCACCTGTTCACACTGCCGCTCACCAACCAGCATGTCATCTCAAAATCAAAGCATCCTCACACTTTCTTCCTTAAGCGTAGCAAATGATTACACCTCAGACGTACTGTCAGCTCCTCAAACAATGTTACCAATATATGTAGGAGAAAAGAAAGAACGATCTAATGCTCTCTGTATGCAATCAAGCACTCTTTAATCCATGGCATCCATGGCATAATTTAATGGCAGGCAGGACAAGCGGTTCCTCAGCGGGTCTAAAGGTCTTAACCTATGATCCGGGGGCAACATCCCATAACAATGGGGGATATACAATAAGATTCCCTGACACGTCCTGTCTCCATGTGTACCTCTAGACCATCTCAGAGCACGTTGTAGTATTGATTGACGTCGCTTGGGAAGATCCATTCATAGAAGTGGAAAGTTCCAAAGACCTGGCTATAAGGCTATGTTCCTAATGTTAATACAAGAAGCCAGGATGTATTGTGTGTGCTGACTGAGCCAAATAACTAGGAGGATACGTCCAGATAGAGGGGTATAAAGACCATCTTACAACACATGGGGAACCTATATAAACTAAAGGACCATTAACCTCAGATTGGTTTGGTATACCATTTCTGTTATGAACACAGGAGTCTAGATGCCCTGCCTATGAATAACACGATATACAGCAAGAAATATCGGTATTGTTCGGTCTCTTGGGCCCTGATGAAGCCCAATGCGAAACGCGTTGGCTCATTGGGACCTTCAAACCGCATAACATCAGAGACTTCTCGCACCGACACCAGCTTGAAGCATGTATCAGCTCTTATCAAGGGCATATTTCTGTGCTGTGGTTTTTAATTGTTTTTTTAAAGAGATGGGGGATTTGTTTTTCTGTTTATTCAGTAATCCCTCATGTACTGCACTATATATCTGTATATTATCTAATAAAATGTTCAATTTTTTATTAATATGATTTCTTGGTTTTCCTGTTTCTAATTGGACCCTGAAACCCATACTTTTTCTATTTGTGTGATATATATATACCCTTCTTTTGGGGCTTGGGCCATCTTCACGGTAATTTGTTAGATACAAGTAAACAACTCACATTTTTGAAGAAAATAACAGCGCATATCTGCAGAGTTTGCAAGCAGACGTGCATCAGGTCCACCAACCCGGAAGAGTGAGAGGCGGCCGCGGGTCACGTGATGTCCCTCGTACGTGTTGCGTCCGTAAAAGTAAGCGGGACTTCTTCAGCGAGGGTCACGTACCATACTGCGGACCCGTCTTTTATGACAATATGATCTGCCCACCTCCTGTCTTCAATCAGCTAATCAGTATGATTCCAAATGGAAACAGGAAACAGGAAGTGATGTAAACAGGAAGTGATGTAAACAGGAAGTGATGTAAACAGGAAACAGGAAGTGATGCAAACTAAGGGCGGAAGTAAACACTGCATGACCCTTAAGCCAGGACCAGCCTGTATTCTTATATGCAGTTTGTGTGGGCAATTTAAAAACTTTCCACAAGAACCAGCTTGGGGAAATACATTAAATACAATTTAATAAATATACTATGCCCGCATTTAAAAATAAGTATTAAACATAATTAATACATCTTCCCATAATCCAAAGGATTCAATGGGTGGTAATCGTCATTGTGACTCCGGCTAAATCTCAACTCTCCACTAGATGGCGTATCTGAGCATTGCCTGATCATAAATGTGAACAATAAGTGACATATACACAATATTACACATAAAAATTACACATAAAATTATTAAAATTACTAAATATAAACTGCAATGTGAAAACTATAAAGGACAAAGAACAAAGCAATAAATACATTCCCTATAAAATATAAAATATAAGAATATGGGAACAATAAAAAGGCAAAAAATATCTCATCGGTCAGAAATAAAACAGTTGAGATCAAACTCAACATTGAGTCCTAATCGCGTTAAAACTTTACATTCAAAAATCCAATAAGACTCCCGTTGACTCAACTGTCTAATAAAATTCCCACCTCTCCAGTGTGGGTGGACTCTCTCTATTCCCCAGAATTGCAACCCACTGGGATTTTTTTGATGGAATTTTTTAAAATGTCTTGAGACACTATGCGTTTCTAAACCTTTACGGATATTAGTGATATGCTCGCCCACTCTGACGTGTAAAGCACGAGAGGTACGTCCTATGTACTGAAGGCGGCATTCACACTGTAACATGTACACCACCCCTTGTGTTTTACAGGTGATCAGATTTTTGATTTTATATGATTTATTAGTAGCAGTAGCTACAAATTCTTTTCGTTTCTTTATATTCTTCTTGCAGCTCTTACATGTAGCACATTTTCCACTACTTTTTAACAATACGTTCTACTTTTTTGTAGTGTATATTGTAATCAAAAATTATTCTGTAACCTCCTCCAATTCTTTTCTAATGGGGTCGTTTTTGTATCCTTTCTCAAGAAAACGCTTTTCCAAAACCTTTGATTGTACTTGATAGTCACTATCTGAAGCGCAATTGCGTCTTAATCTAGTGAATTGTCCCCTTGGAATGTTGCAAAGCCACATCTGGTGGTGACAACTATCCAAGGGGATAAATGCATTCCTATCAGTAGGTTTGAAAAAATTCCTTGTTCTCAAGGCGCCTTCATGTTTATAAATCTCAAGATCGAGAAAGGCAATCTTTTCCTTCTCCAAATTCCATGTTAAAGTGATATTTTTGGTGTTACTATTCAACCTATCCATAAATGTTTGCAGATCTGCCATGTTTCCTTCCCATACCATAAAAATATTGTCAATATAACGTCTGTAACAAATAAGTTCCTGTGGTAGGGTGCCAAATACAGCCTCTTCCTCCCAGTGGGCCATGAAAAGGTTGGCCACACTGGGAGCAAACTTGGCACCCATCCCTACTCCCCTTGTTTGGAGGTAGTAGCGATGGTCGTACCAGAAATAATTCCTATTTAAACAGAAGTTCAAACTTCTGTATAGGAATCTTTAGTGTTTATTGGTCAGAGTTGAAGTGGCTAGGGACCATTTGACTGCTGCTAAAGCGTCCTCATGTCCAATGATAGTGTATAGAGACCCAACGTCTGCTGTAATTAATACACTATCATTGGAACACGGCAAATCATTCAGGAGTTGGATCATATGCTTAGTGTCTCTCAGAAAGGATCTTGTTTCCCTCACAACTGGCTGTAGATAGTAATCAATATACTGGCCCAATCTTGAAGAAATGGAGTCTATTCCATTCACGATTGGGCAGCCAGGGCGGTTATCTGTACTTTTATGGAACTTAGGGAGACAATAGATAATTGGTCTTCTACATAAAAGGGGATTAAGATACAAAGCCTCTTTATGACTCAATACCCCTTTTCTTTCTCCTTTTGTCACTAGAGAGTGCAATTCATCCTTAAACTCCAACATGGGATCATGGGGCAGGATCTGATAAGTGCTCCTGTCACCCAGGAGTCTCAGCATTTCCTCTCTGTAATAGGTTCCACTAAGGACTACCAAGCCTCCTCCCTTATCGGCCAGCCGAATTACAATGTCACTCCTATTTTCAAGTGACTGAATCCCTCTTTTTATGTACTGGGGATCTGATACTCTTTTCACATTTAATTTCTCTAAGTCCCCACAGACCATGTTGCGGAACACTTCTAAATGTTTTATATCTTGGCCTGGAGGGTTAAAGGTAGATCTATTCCTTAGATTAGACTGATTAATTGTATCAGAAGATGCATTTTTTGTAATCGGATTGGAGAGGAAATATTTCTTAATATTCAACTGTCGTGTACATTTTTGAATATTAATATACGTCTGAAATTTGTTAAGATTTCTGATGGGGGCGAATTTCAAACCCTTATCCAGAACCCTCATCTCATCTTCTTTGAGTGGGATCCCACTAAGGTTAAAGACTCCAGCTCCTACCGAGGTCTCTGTTTTTTTGACTTTTTGTCCTCCCCTGCATCCTCTCGATTTTTTCGTTTGCCTGACTGGGGATGGTTCCCTCTCCAGGGGTGTTCCTGTTGCGGGGTTCTGAATGCTCGTGGGGGGAACTGAGTCTGTGGTCCCCTCCAAGGGGACCCTCCCCCTAAAAAAGAAGAGGAAGAAGAGGTCGGATTGGAGTACCCTTGATTCTCTTGATAATCTCGAAGAGGAGCAAATCTATTACTTGAAAGATCAACTCCTTCTCTCTTCGCTGGGTAAGGGTGATAGTTGCCTCTACCCCTTCCCCTCCCTCTTCCTCTTCCCCTAACCATCTGCCACTGATTGGTATCTCTATGTGGAGGTGGTGGGTCAGGAATTGGGGCATATGTAGAGAACGAGGGGGGCCATAATCATGTCCCCTACCCCATCCTCTCCTATTTTTTCCCTTCTTCCCTCTTTGATGGAAAACCTGGGAACGTTGAGGCAGAGGTGTTACAATTTGATGTATAGACCCCTGGGACCTTTCTACATTTATATTATTAGAAGAAGAGGAGACTTCCATTTCTTCATTTCCCCCCCTTCCATGTTGGACAACGAGGGTTCCAAGAAGGACTGTTGCCATTTAAAAATATCATTGGAACCAAAATCGGTCAAATCCCTCTGATATTTGCCTTTCTTTTTCTCTTGAATGTCCCTATCCCATTTTTCCATTTTAGTTTTTAAATCCTTAGAAAGTCTCTGAAAATCAGAATGATCCTTTTTAAGCTCTAGTTTGTCCTTTATTTCTTTAATTTGTAATTCAACCATATCTTTTTTCTTACATTTGCGGATTAATAGAAAACTTAAAAGTTCTAAACCTTTGGAAATAAAAAATTCCCCCCATTCTTTGAGGGAAACTTGATCCAACAGACCGTCATTAGGACATCCCACCTAAGACGTCTGGGTATAATTTTTGCGGATAAATAGTATTCAAATGTTAATATGTCCCACCAGATTTTTATTTTTTTCTCGAACAAATGTCCAAGTTTTTTAAACAAAAAACCTAGATCCTCTGGATCTTTAGAGGGTACGGGAACATTAGAGAATACTTCATTCACCTTCACTTCCCTTTGTTCTAGAAACTGAAATATATCCATATCCTGCAGCTGAATAAAGGAAGATTGTAAACAGAATCAAATAAAGAAAAAATATTCAGCGCAGGACTTTTGTACACACCACTAATAAATGGACCAGCAGCTAAGCACTCAAGGGCAATATCTCCAAAACACCTTCTGAATACATAATAGAAAAATAGTGCAGCGCAATCCTAGTGGTAAAATTAATAAATCATATAATCATGCTGAGTCCCAGTGTTAATAGGTGTCCATATAAACAGATAAAAGTCTCCAGTGTAAAGTGGTCGTAGGGCAATTCCATAAGGTGCTTGTCTCCACGAGTGCTCATATAATCCCACCACCTGTTCACACTGCCGCTCACCTTAACAAAGAGACCCTACAGGGTCAACCAGCATGTCATCTCAAAATCAAAGCATCCTCACACTTTCTTCCTTAAGCGTAGTAAATGATTACACCTCCGACGTACTGTCAGCTCCTCAAACAATGTTACAAATATATGTAGGAGAAAAGAAAGAATGATCTAATGCTCTCTGTATGCAATCAAGCACTCTTTAATCCATATAAGTAAACAACTCACATTTTTGAAAAAAATAACAGCGAATATCTGCAGAGTTTGCAAGCAGACGTGCATCAGGTCCACCAACCCGGAAGAGTGAGAGGCAGCCGCGGGTCACGTGACATCCCTCGTACGCGTTGCGTCCGTTCTTTATTTGATAACAAATAGTAAGAAATATGAAATCTTACATTCAATTGGTCAGATTTATGAAATTTACCTGGAAAATTTACCTTAAAATCTTTTCATTACTATAATATAACATAGGGAAGAAAATACTTTATGTCTTGTTTGAGTTTTGGGAACTACCTTAAGTAATAAAACTTAAGGCCATAAAGCATAACTCATTCATGTTTCAGTCTCTTTATTTTTATTTTTTTGTACAAGAGAATTGCAGCCACATGGAATATAACTGTCAACTTATACTACAGTTCATTATTGAAGATTTTTCCCTTTGTTTGAATGCTTCTTCACAATTACAAAGGCACATGTAGCTAATGTCATTTAGTGTGCTAACAAATACATTTCTCATCATTAGTTAAAGTAGATTCCCTGAGCATAGGTAGATATTCCGTTCCAACATATTGATGACTGAGATGGTAGAAGAAAGGAAAGGTAATGGGTGTCTCTCCTCTGAATTAGGTTTGGGGTCATTCAGATGTAATAAGAAATGAAAAAAGCATGCTTTAGTATGCTCAAGTATAGAGAGAGAAATAGAAAAAGAAAGAAAGGGGCTGTTCCTCCCAGGCTCCAGAAGTTCAATGAATAGTTCATTGATTCCACATTTGCCAAATTTGTTTTAGGAAATATGTATCGTGCAAATTAGTTTATTGTTAATGTAACCCAATTTAAAAAGTAGACTGGTTTCATTTTTTTTGCTATCACTATCCTGGCAACTAGTAGTATATACTGTTTCTAAAAGTTGTTTTGTTGTTTAGGGATTTACTTAACACATTTTTGAAACAAGACAGATAGTTTGGGTAGGTTATCATCAAGTTTTAAAGCATTGCCATTATATATACTACCCATTTGACCCCAGCCCCTAAAGCACTTAGGCAGATCAATTCCCCTTCCTTAGCACACTGCTGAATCTACTGTGTTCACTATGAAAGTATATGATTAATGGTAAAGCCTCTGCTTGGGCTACAGTGACTACAACTTCTTTCTTTTCCAGTAAGCTTCTCCAGGTTTGCTTCTAGTAGGGCTTTCTGCATTTTTTAAGGATGTTTCATATTGCGTTCTCTCATCCTCCAATCATGCTTTCTCAGCCTCTAATCATGCTTCATGTTGCGCCTTCTCCACCCCTAAGCATGCTCTCTCAGCCACTAAGAATGCACTCTCTTTTTTACTCTGCATTTCTTGCTTAGCAAAGGCTGCACTGGTTGTTGTGGCTTCGACTTTTGCGTAAGCAATAGCTAGTGCATTACTTGTGGGTGGGAATTTAGAGGAACTAAAAATTTGGGACCTTGTTGTAAGTGAAGATACCCAACTCTGTGACATGTTTCTTGTGAGGTGCTTGACTGTTTGTTGCCGTATGCAAGTGGCTGCACTAACAGTGTTGCAGGCCTCTTTGTAGTCACTGTGTATAAAATTTGCTGGGTAGCTGCTGTATCATTGGCTGCCCCTGATTTAGCAGCTGCTGTCTCACTGTTCTGTCCCTATTTCACATTTCTCTGTGTGTAGCTCAACATGCTGCCCTCCTATTCTGCAATAAGCCAGACTGAGTGTCATTTTGAAGCTTTATTAACAAAACAGGGTGGGTGAAACGATTGAGAAAAAACCAATACAGATACATCTAATCAATATATGAAATATATAGAATTACAATGAATAAGCTAGGCTACGATAAATAATTCTCCCTAGAGATGCTGCATTTAGGGGATGCAAACAGATGCAAGTTTTAGTCAAACATGTTCTCTGATAGCTGGTTGTTTGTTTCAGTCTCTAAGATGGAGCCAGTTCCCAGGATGCACCTGTTTCTCTTCCTCAGACTGAAGAATGATGGGAACTTTTGGTAAAGGTGAACAGCTTTGAGTTTCTGCAAATACAGTAAGTTTACCATCGGCTCTATCGTGTGGTCAAATCTGATATTGCTAGCTAAACAACTTAATATCCTGCTGGAAGCAGAACATGGAAATGGTACTATTTGTACCAAAATTAAAAATATGCAAAATAAATGTGCAAAATTTGACAATGAATTAATGAGGAGGTGGAGACTCGGCTCCTGGCACGGATAGAAAGGGCTGCAAGGGCTGGGACAGTGTTAATAATGGGGGATTTTAACTACCCAGACATTGACTGGAGTAATGGCACTGCTGGAACAGTTAAAGGGCAAAAATGTATAAACCTATTACAAGACAATCTTATGGTGCAGTTTATTGAGGCCCCCACTAGAAGTTATGCTCTGGTGGACCTGGTAATCTCAAACCATGCAGAACTTATTGTTCATATAAAAGAACATCTGGGTAGCAGTGACCATAATATGATTTCATTTAATGTTAGCTGTAAGCAAAAAATGCATACAGGAAATACAAAAATACTTAACTTTAAGAGAGCAAATTTTCCAAGGATGAGGGCTGCTCTCCGGGATTTAGATTGGGAGGGAATATTGGCATCAATGAGCACAGAACAGAAATGGGAAATTTTCAAAAAGACTTTATGCAAACTCAATGCAAAGTATATTCCCATGGGTAATACGTTCAAAAGGCTGAAAATAAAACCTATGTGGCTCATGGCCAAAGTTAAAAAAGCTATAAATAAAAAGAAAAGAGCTTTTAAAAAATATAAAAATGAAAGAACACTATCATTGTTTAATTGTTACAAAGAACATAACAGAATATATAAAAAGGAAATCAAGGACGCAAAAATTCAAAATGAACGACAGATTGCAAAAGATAGTAGGACATACCCCCAAAAATTATTCAAATATATTAATAGTAAAAAGGTTAGGTCTGAGCATGTAGGCTCTTTACAAAATAATCAGGAGTGGGTGACTGGGGACAATAAGAAGGCAAATGTATTAAATACTTTCTTTAGCTCTGTGTATACAAAGGAGCATGGGGGAGCTCATGACCATAATGAGGATGGTATTGACACAGCTCCAAATGATCCCCAATGGCTCAAAAGTGATATGGTCCAGAACGCATCCTAAAATTATTGAACGCTGTAATTTCAAAGCCTTTGTTTTTAATTTTTAGGGACTCGTTAAGGACTGGAATAGTACCACTGGATTGGTGTAGGGCCAATGTGGTCCCTATATTTAAAAAGGGATTAAAAAGGGAGTCTTTGCCAAGTAACTATAAACCTGTTAGTTTAACTTTCATGAAAGACAGAAGTTGTCAAACAAACCTGATTTCTTTTTAAGTAAAACCTTGGACAGATGGGTGGCTGTGGACGTAGTATACTTGGATTTTGCAAAAGCGTTTGACACAGTTCCCCACTAGTGTTGAGCGAACACGGACTGTATTATTCGTGTTCGTACCGAATAATTGGATTTTTTGTACCCGAACACGGACACGGACACTTTACTGTATGTTCGGGTAAAAATCCGTGTTCGGTCGTTTTATTTCCGGGTTTTGCATGCTTTGGCGCTCTTTTCATGGCGGGCTTTCAACAGCCAATCAACAATCGTTTAACTGGTGTGCCTTAAGCCATCCCAGCCATGCCTGCAAATGTCTCAGTAGCTGTGATTGGCCGTCTGAAGCATGTGACAAAGTCTTTATAAGTTCGAGGCAGCCGCAGCGGCGTCATTATGCTGCTTAGATTCAGGGACAGAGCACACATCAACGTGCTGGCTGCTGATTAGGGAAAGATAGGCAGGAAAAAACCATTTGTGTCCGGATAGAATTGAGGGACAGGTCGGAGTGTTTAGGCAGGGCGAGTTGTAGGCATTTTAGGGATAGAGTCTGCTGAATTATATAGGGTCAGTGTCTTCTACAAACTACAATCGATATTGCTGTGTGGGGGGTGGGGTCTGCACTCAATCCTGATCTACGATCTCTTCTCAATCCTGTTAGGGACAGAGTCTGCTGAATTTTAGGGAAACTGTGTTCTACAAACTACAATCGATATTGCTGTGTGGTGTGGGATTGGAGATAGGCAGGTGTCAGTGATCCACATCCATTTTTCTGTGTGTGAGCTGCAGTGAACACAATCTTTTTGGGCTGCAGTGAACACAATCTTTTTGGGCTGCAGTGAACACAATCTTTTTGGGCTGCAGTGAACACAATCTTTTTGGGGTGCAGTGAACAAAATCTTTTTGGGGTGCAGTGAACACAATCCTTTTTGGTGTGCAGTGAACACAATCTTTGTGGGGTGCAGTGAACAAAATCCTTTGTGGGGTGCAGTGAACACAATCTTTTTGGGGTGCAGTGAACAAAATCCTTTTTGGGGTGCAGTGAACAACATCCTTTTTGGGGTGCAGTGAACACAATCTTTTTGGGGTGCAGTGAACAAAATCCTTTGTGGGGTGCAGTGAACACAATCTTTTTGGGGTGCAGTGAACACAATCTTTTTGGGGTGGAGTGAACAACATCCTTTTTGGGGTGCAGTGAACAAAATCATTTTTGGGGTGCAGTGAACACAATCTTTTTGGGGTGCAGTGAACACAATCTTTGTGGGGTGCAGTGAACACAATCTTTTTGGGGTGGAGTGAACAACATCCTTTTTGGGGTGCAGTGAACAACATCCTTTTTGGGGTGCAGTGAACACAATCTTTTTGGGGTGCAGTGAACACAATCTTTGTGGGGTACAGTGAACAGAATCTTTGTGGGGTGCAGTGAACACAATCTTTGGGGGGTACAGTGAACACAATCTTTGTGAGGTGCAGTGAACACAATCTTTGTGGGGTGCAGTGAACACAATCATTGTGGGGTGCAGTGAACTCAATCTTTGTGGGGTACAGTGAACACAATCTCATACTGAAGGTTTGAGGGTGCTGCCTGTTCCATACTCCCCCTACTCCTCATCTAGCCTTTTAGGGGTACAAACAATAGTAATTGGGGCCTAGTGTGGTTGTGTACGTGTGATATACATACACTTTTTTGGGATCATATTTTCTATTCCGCTATTTAATCAAAAACCTTTGGGGATCAGTTAAATTGGGGGATAGTCTGTGTTGGTACGTGTGAGAGAGATCCACCTTTCCAAGTTGTTGGGGTTCATCTCATACTTCTGAAGGTTTGAGGGTGCTGCCTGTTCCATACTCCCCCTACTCCTAGCCTTTTAGGGGTACAAACAATAGTAATTGGGGCCTAGTGTGGTTGTGTACGTGTGATATACATACACTTTTTTGGGATCATATTTTCTATTCCGCTATTTAATCAAAAACCTTTGGGGATCAGTTAAATTGGGGGATAGTCTGTGTTGGTACGTGTGAGAGAGATCCACCTTTCCAAGTTGTTGGGGTTCATCTCATACTTCTGAAGGTTTGAGGGTGCTGCCTGTTCCATACTCCCCCTACTCCTAGCCTTTTAGGGGTACAAACAATAGTAATTGGGGCCTAGTGTGGTTGTGTACGTGTGATATACATACACTTTTTTGGGATCATATTTTCTATTCCGCTATTTAATCAAAAACCTTTGGGGATCAGTTAAATTGGGGGATAGTCTGTGTTGGTACGTGTGAGAGAGATCCACCTTTCCAAGTTGTTGGGGTTCATCTCATACTTCTGAAGGTTTGAGGGTGCTGCCTGTTCCATACTCCCCCTACTCCTAGCCTTTTAGGGGTACAAACAATAGTAATTGGGGCCTAGTGTGGTTGTGTACGTGTGATATACATACACTTTTTTGGGATCATATTTTCTATTCCGCTATTTAATCAAAAACCTTTGGGGATCAGTTAAATTGGGGGATAGTCTGTGTTGGTACGTGTGAGAGAGATCCACCTTTCCAAGTTGTTGGGGTTCATCTCATACTTCTGAAGGTTTTAGGGTGCTGCCTGTTCCATACTCCCCCTACTCCTAGCCTTTTAGGGGTACAAACAATAGTAATTGGGGCCTAGTGTGGTTGTGTACGTGTGATATACATACACTTTTTTGGGATCATATTTTCTATTCCGCTATTTAATCAAAAACCTTTGGGGATCAGTTAAATTGGGGGATAGTCTGTGTTGGTACGTGTGAGAGAGATCCACCTTTCCAAGTTGTTGGGGTTCATCTCATACTTCTGAAGGTTTGATGGTGCTGCCTGTTCCATACTCCCCCTACTCCTAGCCTTTTAGGGGTACAAACAATAGTAATTGGGGCCTAGTGTGGTTGTGTACGTGTGATATACATACACTTTTTTGGGATCATATTTTCTATTCCGCTATTTAATCAAAAACCTTTGGGGATCAGTTAAATTGGGGGATAGTCTGTGTTGGTACGTGTGAGAGAGATCCACCTTTCCAAGTTGTTGGGGTTCATCTCATACTTCTGAAGGTTTGAGGGTGCTGCCTGTTCCATACTCCCCCTACTCCTAGCCTTTTAGGGGTACAAACAATAGTAATTGGGGCCTAGTGTGGTTGTGTACGTGTGATATACATACACTTTTTTGGGATCATATTTTCTATTCCGCTATTTAATCAAAAACCTTTGGGGATCAGTTAAATTGGGGGATAGTCTGTGTTGGTACGTGTGAGAGAGATCCACCTTTCCAAGTTGTTGGGGTTCATCTCATACTTCTGAAGGTTTGAGGGTGCTGCCTGTTCCATACCCCCCCTACTCCTCATCTAGCCTTTTAGGGGTACAAACAATAGTAATTGGGGCCTAGTGTGGTTGTGTACGTGCGAGATACATACACTTTTTTTGATCATATTTCCTATTCCGCTATTCAATAAAAACCTTTGAGGATCAATTGAATTGCGGGATAGTCTGTGTCGGTACGTGTGAGAGAGATCCACCTTTCCAAGTTGTTGGGGTTCATCTCATACTTCTGAAGCTTTGAGGGTGCTGCCTGTTCCATACTCCTCCTCCTCCTCATCCATCCTTTTAGGTGTACAAACAATAGTAATTGGGGCCTAGTGTGTTTCTGTACGTGTGAGATACATACACTTTTTTTGATCATATTTCCTATTCCGCTATTCAATAAAAACCTTTGGGGATCAATTGAATTGCGGGATAGTCTGTGTCGGTACGTGTGAGAGAGATCCACCTTTCCAAGTTGTTGGGGTTCATCTCATACTTCTGAAGGTTTGAGGGTGCTGCCTGTTCCATACCCCCCCTACTCCTCATCTAGCCTTTTAGGGGTACAAACAATAGTAATTGGGGCCTAGTGTGGTTGTGTACGTGCGAGATACATACACTTTTTTTGATCATATTTCCTATTCCGCTATTCAATAAAAACCTTTGAGGATCAATTGAATTGCGGGATAGTCTGTGTCGGTACGTGTGAGAGAGATCCACCTTTCCAAGTTGTTGGGGTTCATCTCATACTTCTGAAGGTTTGAGGGTGCTGCCTGTTCCATACTCCCCCTACTCCTCATCTAGCCTTTTAGGGGTACAAACAATAGTAATTGGGGCCTAGTGTGGTTGTGTACGTGTGATATACATACACTTTTTTTGGATCATATTTTCTATTCCGCTATTCAATAAAAACCTTTCTAGGGCAAGATCTTAAATTACAGAAATATGAGGAGACCGTCAAATAAGGGCCGTGGCCTGGGTCGTGGTGCTGCTGGTAGAGCTCCTGTTGCAAGGAGAGGACATGGTCGATCTGTGCCAGCTACACGCACAAGTGAAACACCTTCCTCAAGTGTGAGTAGGCGACAGAACCTGCATCAGTATTTGGTAGGGCATCAAACGCCCCTAGAAGTGATGAGGCCAGAACAAGTTGAGGCGATAGTAGATTGGTTTGCTGCTGACAGTGCCTCCAGTTCCTTCACATTGTCTCCCACCCAGTCTACTGCAGAAAGGTCAGAGTTGGCACCTGCAGCCAATGTCCAACCGTCTTTCACCTCACCCCCTTGCAAATCAGGCCAGCAGTCTGAGCCCCAAGCCATACAGCAGTCTCTTATTCTTTTTGAGGACTCTGTCAGCAGGGTTTCCCAGGGCCATCCACCTAGCCCTGCCCCAGAAGTGGAAGAGATTGAGTGCAGCGATGCCCAACCACTTATTCCTCAAGATGAGTACATGCAAGGATCATCGCAGCACGTCTCCGATGATGACGAAACGCAGGTGCCAACTGCTGCGGCGTTCAGCATTGTGGAGACCGACAAGGAGGGCAGGGGTGAAGACTGGGTGGAAGATGATGTGGAGGACGATGAGGTCCTCGACCCCACATGGAATGAACGTCATGCAGGTGAACTGAGTAGTTTGGAGGAAGAGGCGGTGGTCGCACAGAGCCACCAGCACAGCAGAAGAGGGAGCAGGGTGCAGAAGCGGAGCGGCCGTGCCCTAGACACTACGCCCGCTACTGCCCAACGCAGCAAGGGAACGAGCGCACCAAAGTCAGCTCAAAGGAGTTCTCTAGCGTGGAAGTTCTTTAGAAAATGTGCTGATGACAGGACACGAGTGGTTTGCACCCTGTGCAATCAGAGCTTGAAGCGAGGCATGAACCTTCTCAACCTGAGCACAACCTGCATGATCAGGCATCTAAGTGCAAAGCACGAGCTGCAGTGGAGTACACACCTTCAAAACCAAGAAACGTCTCTGGCTCATCCTGCTTCCTCTTCTGCTGCAGTCTCGGCCGCTCCAGCCACATCTGTAGTGATACCGGCACCTGCCACCCCGCAAACAGACGATCTGTCAGCAACACCACCACCTGGGTCACCAACAACCATCTCCACAATGTCCCGTGGAAGCGTTCAGCTTTCCATCTCCCAAACACTTGAGAGGAAGAGGAAGTACCCCCCTACCCACCCGCGATCCCTGGCCCTGAATGCCAGCATTTCAAAATTATTGGCCTTTGAAATGCTGTCATTCCGTCTGGTGGAGACGCACAGTTTTAAAAACCTTATGTCGGTGGCTGTCCCACAGTACGTCGTGCCCAGCCGCCACTACTTTTCCAGGCAAGCCATCCCTTCCCTGCACAACCAAGTGGGGGAAAAAATCAGGTGTGCACTGCGCAACGCCATCTGTGCCAAGGTCCACCTAACTACGGATACGTGGACCAGTAAGCACGGTCAGGGGCGTTATATCTCCCTAACGGCACACTGGGTAAATGCAGTGGCGGATGGGCCTGAGGCGGATAGCAATTTGGCGCATGTCCTTCCACCACCGAGGATTGCAGGGCGCTTCAGTTTGCCTCCTGTTCCTAACTCCTCCTACTCCGCTTCCTCATCCTCTACCGCCTCCTCATCCGGACAGCGTAACACCTTCACCACCAACTTCAGCACGGCCAGGGGTAAACGACAGCAGGCAGTTTTACAACTTGCCTGTTTGGGGGACAAACCACACACCGCGCAGGAGTTGTGGAGGAGCATGGAACAGCAGACAAATGAGTGGTTGCTGCCAGCGAGCCTCAAGCCCGGCCTGGTGGTGTGCGATAACGGGCGAAATCTCATAGCAGCTCTGGGCCTAGCCGGTTTGACGCACATCCCTTGCCTGGCGCATGTGCTGAATTTGGTGGTGCAGAGGTTCCTTAAAAACTACCCCGATATGTCAGAGCTGCTGCAGAAAGTGCGGGCCGTTTGTGCGCACTTTCGGCGTTCTCACCCTGCTGCTGCTCGCCTGGCAGCGCTGCAGCGTAACTTCGGCCTTCCCGCTCACCGCCTCATATGTGACGTGCCCACAAGGTGGAACTCCACCTTGCACATGCTGGAAAGACTGTGCGAGCAGCAGCAGGCCATAGTGGAGTTTCAGCTGCAGCACGCACGCGTGAGTCGCTCTGCGGAACAGCACCACTTCACCACCAATAACTGGGCCTCCATGCGAGACCTGTGTGCCTTGTTGCGCTGTTTTGAGTACTCCACCAACATGGCCAGTGGCAATGACGCCGTTCTCAGCTTAACTATCCCACTTCTATGCCTCCTTGAAAAAACAATTCGGGCGATGATGGAAGAGGATGTGGCACAGGATGAGGAGGAGGAGGAGGATGAAGAGGTAACATTTCCAAGGCTTTCAGGGCAGTCATTCGCAAGGGGCTCCGAGGGTGGGTTCCTGCACACGCAAACGCCAGGGACGCAATTGTCCAGCAGGGGCACAGTTCTGGAGGATGAGGAGGATGAGGAGGAGGAGGAGCTGGAGGAGGAGATGGAACCATGTTCACAGCAGGGTGGCACCCAGGCCAGCTCATGGCCATCACTGGTGCGTGGCTGGGGGGATACAGAGGACACGGACCATACACCTCCCACAGAGGACAGCCTTTCGTTGCCTCTGGGCAGCCTGGCACACATGAGCGATTACATGCTGCAGTGTCTCCACAACGACCGCCGAGTTGCCCACATTCTAACTTGTGCTGATTACTGGGTGGCCACGCTGCTGGATCCCCGTTACAAGGACAACGTACCGTCCTTAATTCACTCACTGGAGCGCGATCGCAAGATGCGCGAGTACAAGCGCACGCTGGTAGACGCCATGCTGCTGGCATTCCCATCTGACAGCGGGGCCACAGTGGAAGCACAAGGCAGAGGAGGAGGAGGAGGAGGTCGCCAACGCAACCAGGGCACCGCCAGCACCTCAGAAGGCAGGGTTAGCATGGCCGAAATGTGGAAAAGCTTTGTCAGCACGCCACAACAAACAGCAGCACCAGCAGCTCAGATGGAACGTCTTAGCAGGAGGCAGCATTTTACCAACATGGTGGAGCAGTATGTGTGCACACGCCTACATGTAGTGAATGACGGGTCTGCCCCCTTCAACTTCTGGGTCTCCAAATTGGGCACATGGCCTGAGCTTGCCCTTTACGCCTTGGAGGTGCTGGCGTGCCCTGCAGCCAGTGTATTATCTGAACGGGTATTTAGCACGGCTGGGGGCGTTATAACAGACAAGCGCAGCCGCCTGTCCAGAGACAATGTGGACAAGCTCACGTTCATTAAAATGAACCAGGCATGGATCCCACGGGACTTTTCCGTACCTTATGCAGAATAGCAATGGATACCGACCTTACCCACCCATTGTTCCATTTTTGCTCTTTCTCACTCTTTTGGGGTGTACCCTCATTTAAAATTTGTGAAAAGAAGCAGTGTTGGCTACCTCGTCCTCCTCCTCAGGGCCAGATTAATGTAGGGGCTATTGGAGCTGCAGCTCCAGGCCCCTACCTTTTATATAGGCCCCGGGTTGGCCATATTCACTGTTACCGCTCTTCTGTCACTTGTAAACACAGAAGTCTGGCTTCTATGCTCGCTTCCCCAGGCAGCACCCTCAGAACCTCCCCACACAGCGTGAAGGCCGGACAAGGAGGGACAGTTGGCGATGCATGGATGTGTTTATGGGCTTCAGAGACAGCATCCCATGTTGAATTAGGCATGCATGGCTGCACCCTTCCTCCTCTGGGTGCATGGCAAGGCACAGCCCTAAGGCCCTTCAAAATCCTCAGCACCAAGCCCATGATGCTGTTAATCCGGCCCTGGTCCTCCTTCACCGCCGCTTCCACCTACACCGCCCATAGGTGTGCGCAGCCTATTGCATTAAGGTGTGCACCCCAAAGTTGAAATACACATGCATGTGTTTGCCAGCAGGGAGAGTAATGTATCGGGGCCATGTACCTGTAGGCAAGGAGAAATAGAGCAGAGCAGGTCCCAGGGAGATCTTTCCCATCTCCTCACTGGCAATGCTATGTGCCCTAGGTGATTAGGGTGTGCCCAGGCACACCCAGCACACCCTGTGCGCACGCCTATGTCACCGCCACATCCACCACCACCTCAACCTCCCTCCTACTCCATATGGGCCTCGTCCTTCAGAGATGAAGAAGAACATTGTTTTATTTTTCTGTTTTTTTTTGTTGTTTTAAGTTATTTCCCTATCCACATTTGTTTGCAGAGCACTTGCCATGCTCTTAATTACGTTTTGCTGCCATTTGCAGCACTCTAGCCCTTTCCTTTGGTGTTTTAGAGCCATTTTAGTGCCTTAAAGTTCGGGTCCCCATTGACTTCAATGGGGTTCGGTGTCCGGGAAAAGTTCGGTAAAAGTCCGGGACACGGACCCGGACTTTTTTTTAAAGTTCGGCCGAACCCGTCGAACACGGACATCTAGGTGTCCGCTCAACCCTACTTATGACCATTTTGTATGCAATGGTAATTTAGATTGGGTAATTGGTTTAATGTGCTTTTGGGCACAATATTGAAGTTTCCTGAAATTCAGCCACTGGAGGCACAGTGTGAAATTTCAACGTTTACTCAAAAGTGTGTTCAATTGTGAGAATTGTTTTTGACACTATTTGATCAATATATTGCTGCAATTAAGATAGCTCACATATTGCCAGGTGTATGGGCAATTTTGCATTTTAATTTATGTGTTTTAGTAATTGCAAAGGTTTTTCGAAGTTTTTTTTTTTTTTTTAAATTTAAACTGAATCAATTCTTGCATGGATTTGGTAATAATATGCACTAATAATTTTTCTGCAGTAGTATGGCGCTGCACTTTATATATATATACGGTACATATATATTTATATACATATATATATATATATATATATATATATATATATATATATATATATATATACAGTATCTCACAAAAGTGAGTACACCCTTCACATTTTTGTAAATATTTTATTATGTCTTTTCATGTGACAACACTGAAGAAATGGCACTTTGCTACAATGTAAAGTTGTGAGTGTACAGCTTGTATAATTGCAAATTTATATTTTTTTAAGCATAGAATTTTTTTAACTGCACAAAATATATGCAATTGTTTACATATTTAACCCAAGTACATAATAATGTAAGTATATTATTTCATTTTAGACTCAATGTTTAAGATTGAAGATAAGTACACTAGATTCTTTATGTCATGACTATCGAATGACATTCCTGAACAAAACAATTTGGATTTTGTAGGGCTATTGGAGGTTATCTGTAATTGAATCAATAGGTGCCTTATTTGTTCATGACATAACTGTTTAGCTTTGTTTCAATGTCTTAATCTATACCCTTTGTAAGTTTGAGCCAGTTCTAAATTATTGGCCTATGGTAACCCTTTGACAATATAATGTGCATGAATAGAAATCTCTTTGCAAATCAAGAGTGACACACAAATGAGTCTTTAAATTGATCCTTCAGAATTCTCAGATCACTCTAAAATACTTTCTGTACTTTTGGAGTTCAGCACATTTTTCCCATTTGGCTATGGAAAAAGTCCGTTTTTTTTTTTCTAAATGACATATTAGGTTGGATAGCAAAGGATCCTGGATATTTTCCAGCTCCCATTACCTAAAGGCCAATAATCAGTGTTCTTAGTCACTAATGTGAGTGACACTTGACAATGACAACTGTTAACTCTATGGACTCATTGTATAAGCACTTACAATTTGAATGCCATATAATATAACCATATTAAATATTACTTTATAATATATATTAATTTTTTTTCACAATTTATTTGAACTTTAGGGTAAAACATTTCAAAGTATTTTCCTCTCTTAAATAATGATTTAAAATAATGAAACTATCTTATGATCAGTTATAAATACCAGTCAAAAGTGATTAAAATTCGATGTACAGTTAAAGTTTCCTTCACTAACTATTATTTTTAATGAGATGACCAATCTAGAATAACAAAAAAGTAGAAGAAAGAAAGAAGGTACATTAATATATGTTAATGTATATTACACAAATTGCACTACCATATATTGCAAATATATGTAAGTCTATGTCTAGACTTTAAATAGGTTTAGGTTTAATATTCCCAAAGTGTATCCAAAGCACAAGCCCAAGGTGTGAGGGCATGGGTTTGGAAGGAAACAAGAATGTAGACGGAAAAATAGATGAGGAACAAGGAAAAAAGAAAATAGGAAAGAAAAAGGGGGAGGGGAGAGGGAAGGGGAACACAAATGGGGGAGAGAGAGGGAAGGGAAAAAGAGGAGAGAAAGGGGAGAAGAAAAAGAGAGGGAGGAGGGGGGGGGGAAGGGAAGGGAAGAGAGGGGACAAAAATGAAAACTGGGAAAGAAGGAAAGAGAGAAGGGAAACAAGAGAAGTGGGAAAAAAGGTGTTGAGGGCTGATGGGATTTTTTAGGTACCAGATAGAACAAAAAGAAAAAATGTTTATAAAAACTAAAAAAGTTTATTGGTACATATTAAAACCAGTTTATATGATGCAAATCATGATATACATAGAAATACATTAAGCATATATGAGATGAAATATAAAATGAGGCATATAGGCGTAAGGCAACAATGTGTAGTAGATTGGGTCCAATGAGGAGCATCAGACCATTCCCGACATGTTTCGCGGGCACAAAGGGTCCGCTTCTTCAGGGGAGTAGAACACATAGAATATAATATGCCTTGAATAGCCTGTATGATATAACAACAACAACAGTTATTAGTGTGTACATGTACATATATAATCATAAATGCATGCGAGTGTGGAACACCAGGTGCACCCAGGGCCTCCACCGTGCAAACAACAAACCGACGTCCGAGTGAAAGGAAAGTGCCCCCCCAGGAAACGTCTCCCCAGCGGATGTGGAGGGGTAATCAGGACAGTGGGCTATCCCAAATGGGTGTTGCAAGATAGAGTGGGAAAAAATAGGTCTGCACTAAAAAAGGAGAGCAAATATGTCCACCATCACCATAGAGGGTATGGGATTTATATATAAATGCTTAATACCTATTCATGTTACATGTCATGGGTCATAAATCCCATACCCTCTATGGTGATGGTGGACATATTTGCTCTCCTTTTTTAGTGCAGACCTATTTTTTCCCACTCTATCTTGCAACACCCATTTGGGATAGCCCACTGTCCTGATTACCCCTCCACATCCGCTGGGGAGACGTTTCCTGGGGGGGCACTTTCCTTTCACTCGGACGTCGGTTTGTTGTTTGCACGGTGGAGGCCCTGGGTGCACCTGGTGTTCCACACTCGCATGCATTTATGATTATATATGTACATGTACACACTAATAACTGTTGTTGTTGTTATATCATACAGGCTATTCAAGGCATATTATATTCTATGTGTTCTACTCCCCTGAAGAAGCGGACCCTTTGTGCCCGCGAAACATGTTGGGAATGGTCTGATGCTCCTCATTGGACCCAATCTACTACACATTGTTGCCTTACGCCTATATGCCTCATTTTATATTTCATCTCATATATGCTTAATGTATTTCTATGTATATCATGATTTGCATCATATAAACTGGTTTTAATATGTACCAATAAACTTTTTTAGTTTTTATAAACATTTTTTCTTTTTGTTCTATCTGGTACCTAAAAAATCCCATCAGCCCTCAACACCTTTTTTCCCACTTCTCTTGTTTCCCTTCTCTCTTTCCTTCTTTCCCAGTTTTCATTTTTGTCCCCTCTCTTCCCTTCCCTTTCCCCCCCCCCTCCTCCCTCTCTTTTTCTTCTCCCCTTTCTCTCCTCTTTTTCCCTTCCCTCTCTCTCCCCCATTTGTGTTCCCCTTCCCTCTCCCCTCCCCCTTTTTCTTTCCTATTTTCTTTTTTCCTTGTTCCTCATCTATTTTTCCGTCTACATTCTTGTTTCCTTCCAAACCCATGCCCTCACACCTTGGGCTTGTGCTTTGGATACACTTTGGGAATATTTCCCACAATCAATAGTATACATTCTAGGGATGTGGTACCTTCTCTCTTTTTTTGATTTATTACAAACATATTCTCGATTTAGGTTTAAATGTGTAAACTGAATTGCAAACTCTATTAAAGTCTATAGGTGGGGAAAAAAACAATAAAAGGCATTTCTGGCCATTTTCAAGGCTGATAGGAAACAAATTGTCAAAAATGGCATGGGGAGCTGGACATTGGCATGGGGGATATGTAATGAGAGTGTGTGTTGTTGCACCTAGTGCCCTTGGTAGTGTCAGTAAAAAAATTGTGTTGTAAAGTGCAAAAAAAGTCTAAAATCTTCCTCCTTAGTGTCCTTGGTAAATAGTAAGTGGGTCGTATATAAATATCAATATCATAAAATCAAACACTGGTTCCTAGGTAAACTCTAATACAGTGATTATAAATGTGAAACACAAAAATGTACTGTGAAAAAAATCACAACTGAATGAAGTAATCGCAAAATCACAAGATAATTGTATAAATTAAAATGCAACATGTATATGCAATTAATAAGTGAATCCATATTATTACCATGTGCAACCAAAGTATGAAACCTTCATCCTTAGTGTCCTTTATAAATAGTATTAGTGAATACACAAATAAAAGTGCAATATGTATATACAATTCATAAGTGAGTCCATAATAATTGTCAATCAGAAAAGTGCTGGTGCTTGAGTGATCCTCACCACCTCTCAACTAATGCACTTACCTCTATGTTTGACTATTTGGGAATAGTATGGGGAGAGGGGTCCTGTGTAATAAGGGGGGTAGTATAAGGTAGGGGGTCCTGTGTAATAATAGGGGGGAGGGGTGAAATTGCCTTCCAACCTGCACTTGTCATATTATTGACCTCTCTTACTAGGTCGAATTTTGCCTTCTTCTATATGCTGGGGTATGCTCGGTGGGCTCCAGTTGCGTCCTCCTCCTCCTCGTTTGTTCCACTGTATATCCAGAAATCCTTTCTTTTGGTGGTGTGTGTGGCCCTTTAGAACCACGTTTTTTCCTCCATATAATGATTCATGCAAAAAAAGTGGTCCCTTATAGTGTAGTCATTTCAAAGTAGGTATTTATTTAAAAGTAGTAACTTAAATTCAACTTTAAAACAAACAGCTCCTGTAATGGACAGCAGGATACAAAGGTTCTCACATCACTTCCTCTGTGCAGCAGTGTCACCTGACTCACCCTACGTGTGTCATCATGGTCACGTTATTTCATCATGAGGGATATGTACTAATGTTAACCACTTCATTACCGGGCACTATTACCCCTGCCTACTCAGGTCAATTTTCAGCTTTCAGCACTGTCGCACTTTGAATGACAATTGCATGGTCATGCAACACTGTACCCAAACTACATTTTTATAATTTTGTTCACACAAATAGAGCTTTCTTTTGGTGGTATTTTATAATTAAATGTCCATGTGGTTTTTAATATGTGGGTGAGACAACACAGAAGGTGAAAGATAGGATTGCTAGACATAAATACTCAGTAAGGGATAAACTCATTATATTGCCACTTGCTAGACATTTTTGTGGAAATGGGACATACAGTCTCACAACTCAGATATATGGTGATTGATGCGGTTTCTCAAAATAGACGAGGAGGGAATTGAGAATTAAGTTTACAAAAATTGGAAATACAGTGGATTAATTGTCTTAATACAGCAGTGTCTGTCTAAACACTGTATGTCAAAGTAAAATATGAAGGAAAAATGTTTTTTTCTTTTTTTAAATGCTTGCCTAACAGGTTTGGATACTGTGGTTGTTCTATTCCGCTATTGAATAAAAAAAAAACATTTCAATGAAAAACAGAAAAATATTTTTTTTCCCTAAATACTGAAAAATAATTATTTTCCCCTTACATTGGTGCTTTTTGAAGAGCAGGTTAGGAATGCAGTGTCTGTCTAAAGAATGTATGTCAAAGTTAAATATGAAGGAACATTTTTTTTTCTTTTTTAAATGCAGATTAAGCAGACACATATGCACTGAGCTTGCATTAAATGTGCAGCACCACACGCGACCCACCTAACAGACTGATAAAAGTTTTTTTTCTCCTTTCTCCTCCTCACTGGGCTCAGGTCAGGGATAAAGATTGTGCACTGCACCCCCACACAATACATTCAATGTAGATCGCTGTCTGATTAAAGAAGATTCTTCCTATGCTTTCCCTCAAAGCAATCTCCAGCCTGACCCTACAGTAATCTCCAATCTCTCCCTCAGCAGCATCAGGAACCTCTCCCTAGTATAGTTATAGCAGAGTGACGCGCGATGCTATGTGACTCCAGCTTATATAGACTCTGGGTCACATGCTGCTCTGGCCAATCACAGCCATACCATTAGTAGGCATGGCTGTGATGGCTTCTAGGGCACACTAGTTAAACGCTTGCTGATTGGCTGCCTTGCACCTGTTGAAACTGCGCCATTAAAACCGTGCCAAAACATCAAATAATGTTACCGAACAACGGAAAATACCCGAACATACAGTGAAATGTTTGGGTCCGGGTACCGAATACCCAAAAGTCCGGTACGAACCCGAACAATACAGTCTGGGTTCGCTCAACCCTAGTTGTCACCATTGCCATGTATGGTATCTTTGAGCACACTCTGCCACCAATAGCACATCCCTCTGCAAGCCACTGTTAAAGGGATTGTAAAGTCTCATGTTTTTTCACCTTAATGCATTCAATGCATTAGTGGAAATAACCTTCTTTGCTGCAGCTTCCCCCAGAGCCCCCCCCTTTTCTTACCTGAGCCCACTTGTTCCAGCAATGTGCACGAGCCCAGCGACTCCAGCCGCTGTCTCTGTCCTCATTGGATAGATTGATAGCAGCGGGAGCCATTGCCTTCTGCTGCCCTCATTCAAATCCAGTTACATGAGGGCAGGGGGTGGGGCCAAGTCCCGCTGTCTGTGTCAATGGACGCAGCAGTGGGACTTGGGAGTGTGCCCACAGGGGTGCCCCAATGGAAAGTGATTCTCAGTGGGGGCACCTGATGAAGGGAAGGAGCCAGGAGTGCCAGCAGGGCACCGCAGAAGAGGAGGATGGGGCTTCCCTGTGTAAAACCCTTGCACAGAGCAGGTAAGTATGACTTGTTGGCATTTTTATAAAACAAATTTAAACCTCTACAATCCCCCTTAAAATTGCCTATTACTGATTAATTGACATCATTTGCGATGGCAATTTTGATGTGGCACCCCAAGTTTTTTTAGCAGCTGCATCACATCTACAAATGCTGTGCATTTTGTATAAAAGACTCTGTCCTTTGCTCTGAAAGATTTGACCTGTGTGATTACAATGTCTGGGGCACTGCCAATACCCAAAACCCAATTTTTAAACAGCTGGTTGACAGTTGAAGATACCATAAATGTTCCTTAAAGCACAGACTATCTGTCCCTGTGCCCTGCAGAAACTTTTCTGTTGGGTTACTGTGTTTAGGCACCACCTAGTAGCACAAAAAATACAATTTTGGGTAGAGTCGTTCCTCTACTCTGCAAGAATATTCTTATTGGCTTATGCTTTGTCTCTACTAATACCCCAAAAATTATTTTAACAAAGTCTCTTTTACAGATAGTAAACTTGTTCCATTATTAAGGCTGGGTAAATACTGCGTTAGGCATTAAAGTGGTTGTACAGTAAATGCATGATGGTAAAAAAAAAAAAAACTTCTGTGTGCAGTAGTTCCCCCAGCCCCCCTAAAACTTAAAACTCCCATCTCGATCTAACAATGTGCACAAGAGCCTTGGCTCTCCCGGGTCTCTGCCTCCTCATTGACTGGCCATTGGCTCCTGCTACTGTCAATTACATCCAGTATGTCAATGAGGAGAGAGCGAGAGCAGGGGGGCATTAGGCAGCAGGGAGGCAGCAGGAGTGCCAGCGGGGGACCCAAGAAGAGGAGGATTGGGGCTCCTCTGTGCAAAATCATTGCACAGAACAGAGCTGCTGATGGCTGCTTAGATCAGGAGCTCCGACAGCCATAAGGGACCGATCAGCACACAGGACATCCACAACTGCCTCCTTCAGCTCAGCGTGAAGCTAACATCCCGGGGACCACAAGAGATGACCCGGCGCCGCAGGGAGAACGCACAACTCCAGAAAATGGAGCTATTAACCAGACAGCATGACCCCTGCATTCTGCAAGATGGCGGTGGCGGCCGCCTCCTACAAGCATGGCCTCCAGCCCAGCATACAGCGGCGGGACCCATCCAGCAAACGACCTGCAAGGTAGGAAACCCTGACAGTGGGGGATCCTCAGGATCATCCTCACCAGGCTCACCCACATCCAGAAGCCTGTCTGGAATAAGGCAAGATTTGTCTCACCAGCCAAACAGGGACAGACACAGACCGCTAATATGGCATATGCAGTACAGCCACAGTTTCCCAGCATGGATCTTAACACACATAACACTGATCCATTTGCATCCTATCCTACCACTGGCAATCCTATGTCAGATGTCATGCTCAAGAACATGTTGCAGTCATTTATGCACACATTCAGAACCTCTTTACACGCTGATGTGATGGGATATATGCATGAATTTAAAAACAAAATGCAAAATATGGGAAACAGACTTAAAATGGTGGAGAACTCTGTCAGCAAACACGCTCTTTCCCACAATGCCATGGTTGACGCACATAACAGTCACTCCGAAGAATTAGATTGGCTCAAGGATAAAGTGGCCGATTTAGAGGATAGATCCAGAAGGAACAATCTTAAGCTAAGAGGGATCCCTGAATCAATCCTGCCACAACAACTTGAAGAGCATGCAACTAAACTATTCTCTACACTAGCACCAACCCTTTCAGCAATGGAGCTAGCGATCGACAGAATCCACAAGATACCGAAACCCGCGTTTTTATCTCCTGACACTCCGAGAGATGTACTCCTGAGGGCCCATTTCTTCCAAACCAAGGAGAAAGTAATGACGGCTTTCCGCAAAAAACCCTGAACTTCCCCCTGAATTTGCTAAACTACAAATCCTTCCCGATCTGTCCCGCCACACAATGCAAAAAAGGAAAAACTTGTCTACAATCACAAAAGCTTTGCGGAACCACAATATTCTGCACAAATGGAAACACCCTGCACTGTTATCTATCACGCACAACGGAACTACAACTAATATTTCCACCCTGAACGACGGCATAGCATTGCTCCAGAAATGGGGCATACTTCCTCCTCCTGACGCCTCACAACAACACCAGCAACAACACCTGCCTATGGAAGAGGAATGGCAACTGGCAACCAGGAAAAAAAAGAAAAAACAGAAACACAAATATGGAGGTCCTGTATCAGCCTCAACAACATGGTCCCAGGCCTAAGGAATGCTGATTCTCCTCATGACCCTCTTCAAAAACCCTCTATCAACCGCGTGAGTTGATCTCGGACCAGACCCCTGGTCCCTTTTTTATTACAGATGTTCTACTGTTCTAACAATTTCCCCTGTTTTGTGTTATCCAGTCTCAAGGACACTAAATCTCACCTACATGAACGATAAGAACAATGCCCTAAGCATCTTACCTCAACACCAGCAACTTCCCAACAGAATTACTTTAATGACCTACCATGCCCTTTAAATGCATTTCAATAAATGCCAACGGCCTAAATCACCCCGCGAAGAGATTTGCACTTTGGAATGAAGTTAAAACCTCTATGGTGGACATAGTAGCAGTCCAAGAAACCCACTTCCAGGATCAGAACCACCCCAAATGCACCCACAAGGACTTCCCTCATATCTTCCTTGCAAACTCATCCACTAAAAAGAAAGGAGTGCTACTAGCAATAAAACATACAATATCTACACAAATTAAGGACATCATCACAGACCCGGACGGAAGATTCATCATTCTAACCGGAACATTTAACAACCTTCCTTTAACCCTGGTGGCACTGTACGCACCCAATACACATCAACTACGCTTCCTGCGACGACTAATAAAGAAGATCAACGAGGTCAAGTATGGCAACCTACTACTATGCGGAGACTTCAACTCGACGACAGACCCGACTATGGACTCCCTTCAAGGACTACTCCACAAAGAAGGACTGTATGATACGTGGAGATCCCTCCACGCCACAGAGAGAGACTATACTTTTTATTCGGCTAGACACCAAACATATTCAAGAATAGACATGTTCATTACAGACTGGCATATACTGGGGAGGACCTCCTCGGCTGTTGTCAAGGACATCACGTGGTCTGACCACGCGGTGGTTGAGATAACGGTTGACGGAGGACTCCCTAGGGGTACGGGACAGGTGTGGAGGTGCAACATCAGGAATCTGCAATCTAAAGTAAGTAACGCACACCTGTCACAACATCTACAAGAATATATGCAAATTAATTCCCCATCAGTGTCAGATCCCTGGACACTATGGGGTGCACACAAATCATACATGAGGAGTATATGCATACAGCAAAACTCCATTGTAAGGAAAAAATACAACCAAAAACTAACAGAAATCCTCAAACAAATCCACACTCTAGAAGTAGAAAATAAGAAGCACCCACAACCAAAATTGACCAACGAGCTAAACACTCTGAGATACCAACTCCGCCTATTACTATTAGAAAAACACGACATCCAACTAAGAAAGCTGAAACTAAACTACTATGCACATATTAACAAAGTAGGGAAATTACTAGCAAACCGACTAAAAAACCAAACAAACGAAATCCAGAATAACACACCTAAATAAACTCCATCCCTCGCATAAAATCACACACCCAAACGACATAGCGAACGAATTCGCAGATTATTATAGTTCCCTTTATAATTTAGACACTGACACTACCAACATTAAACCCTCTAAAGAAACTATTCTACAGTTTCTAGATAAACTTAATCTCCCCCATCTCTCTGACTCTCAACTAACACAACTTAATGCACCTATCACCATAGATGAAGTTCGAAAGACAATCTTAACACTCCCACACGGGAAATCACCCGGACCTGACGGATTCCCGAGCGAATACTACCAAACCTTTCACCATCTCCTGACACCTAACTTAACTGATGTATTCAATAAAGCAATCTCTGAAGCCTCATTCCCAAAATATATGCTCGAGGCATACATAGTAACAATACCCAAACCAGGGAAAGACGCGTCACTACCTAGTAACTACCGACCAATCTCCCTACTAAACACGGACCTAAAAATTTTTGCCAAATTACTAGCTAAAAGACTACAGAAAATGATGCACACTCTGATCAAAAAAGACCAGATGGGCTTCATTCCCAGTAGACAAACTTCGGATGCTACTAGACGCATAATAAATATAATACATATGGCCAAATCAAAGCAAACGCCTTCTCTACTCCTAACCTTGGATGCAGAGAAGGCGTTTGACAGAATCAATTGGGACTACATGACTTCAACTTTAGTCAAATTCAGACTAACTGGTAACATACTATCGGCTATCCTTGCCCTGTACTCCCAACCATCGGCCAAAGTATTCACATCCGGGGCCCTCTCCAAACCATTCCCTATCACAAACGGCACAAGACAAGGTTGCCCCCTTTCACCTTCTATCTTTAATATCTCCATAGAACCCCTAGCGGAAGCAATACGATCAGAAGCAGAAATCACAGGATTTAAAACAGGAAACTTAGAACACAAAATCAACCTATTCGCCGATGACATAATTCTAATGATGACCAACCCCAAAACCTCTCTTCCAACAGCCCACAAAATCCTGACAGAATTTGGTAAAATATCATACTACAAAATTAACCCTACCAAATCAAGTATACTTGAACTAGACAAGACTTGAAGACGACAAGCAATACCTTCAACTAACATGCCCCTACCCCTGGACTACAGAAAAGATAACATACCTAGGAATCTCCATAACCCCACGCCTATCCGAACTACTCCCAACCAACCTCAAACAACTTAAAAAGAAAATCACCGAAGACCTTAAAAGATTTGAAAAAGTGGACATATCCTGGGGTGCCAAAATGGCAACAATTAAAATGTGCATCTTTCCACAAATACTCTACACATTCAGAACATTACCAATCCCCATTTCCAAAACACAGATTGATGGCCTCTCAACCATCCCACAAAAGTACATTTGGGCCGGGAAAAAAAGCAAGAATAGCGTACAATACCCTCACGACACATAAATATATGGGAGGAGCAGGATTACCGAATCTCTCAGCCTATTATTGGGCGACACGCATAGACCAACTAAAACATTGGGACATCAAACCAGACTCCCCATTGTGGGCCTCTATTGAAGAATATAAAATCCCAACCAAAAATCTTAAATGGCTACTAGTGAGCGACCTATGGATTCCCTGGAAACTATCACCAACAATTAAAGCATCCCTTCAAGCCTGGAGATCTATCTCCAAATCCCAACCCACCCTAAATTTAGAACATAGCAATCCCCTTCCAATAGACATATTAACATCCAAAATACAAAAATTAAACATAAACCATTTTGAGAAACTAGGCATTAGTCACCTAAAACAACTCTATAACAATCATACTCTCAAAACTAAGGAAGAGATTACAAAAGAATTCAATATGACTCCAGATACGTCGATATCCCTTTCCAAAATACTAATATTACTGTTCAAACACCCACTACATGAAACCTAGACCAACTCCCAAGCGTGGAACTTCATCACGGCAAAAGAAAAAGAACGCAAGGGAATCTCCCTAGCTTACTCTATTCTGACGGCAGACTCACTAACCCAAAAATCGCACCACATGATCAAATGGGAAAAATCACTAAACCAAACATTCTCGATAACCCAATGGCAAAAAGCAATCAAGTCCACATATAATTTTTCCCACTGCACTAACCACTGGGAAATGATGTCCAAAATCATAAACAGATGGTATTATACCCCTTACAGGCTGTCCAAGATGATACCCAATTTCTCACCCCTCTGATGGCGCGACTGTGGCCTGACCAGCACCTTACCACACATACTATGGGAATGTCCATCCTTAAAAAGCTATTGGAACTCCGTGTTCCAGTGCATTGCTACCTGCACTGGTATATTGAGAAGTCCAAGCGCTGAGCTAGCCCTACTAAACCTCAACATTGACTCATACCCCCTCATGTATAGACAAATAATAACCCACGTCCTATTAGCTGCAAAAAAACTAATACTTAGAAACTGTAAATCCAAAGTCATTCCGAACCTTTCCGAAGTTATACATTTAGTTAACGAGAATTATGTACTTGAGAAAGCATTGTCTATTAACAATTTATCCTACAGTAAATTTCAACTTGCATGGGCACCATGGCCCTTCCTCACACCTGATACCAAAATGTCATAAACCTACTTAGGGATGGAGTCAGGGATCTAACCCTCCCTAGCCTGGAGACATAGATCCCTGCGGGTTCTGGGCTGGGGAGGACAACCCTGTCCCCTATCCTCTACCTTTAATGTGATGTTTTTTTTTTTTTTTTCTTTTACATATGTACTAACTGTACCTTATTGCTTATGAGACTTGAACTGGATACACCTTTGTACCCTTGTTTTTATTCTCCCTCTCCCTCCCTTCCCTATGATATCCTCCACGTTGGAGGACTACTCCTATGTTACCCTATCCTTGAAAATCAATAAAAATTTATTGAAGCAAAAAAAAAGAACAGGCAAGTATCATTTAAAATGGGAAAATATTATGTTTCCTTTCTTTAAAGTAGTATGAAATAACAGTGATTCCTCACATAAAAAATCTCCTGGTCTCAGTCTTTACCTTTGAAATTCTAGCCAATAAAATGTGCTTTGAAATATGTGCATAAAATTCCTCAAAACATTTTTCTCCTTTTTTCCCAGGGAAAATAAAATGTAATTTTTGGATTTACACATGTAGCCTGCCTGTTCTCTGTCTCTCAAATTGCCTCTGATGAGAAGTATTTATGTTTTGTGCAGAAAATCAGTATGATTTTTAGGTTATGTGTCAGAAAAATAACAGTCTGAATAATTATATCTGGCTGAAACATAACATTTCCCTGCATCCTAAATTGCTTTTCTTAAAAAGGAAGCATTAGCGTACATCAAATCTGTGAAATGGTTATATAATGTGTCCTAAAAAATATTTGCTAGTTGAAATAAGATGACACTCTGCCTCCATATTTGCATATTCTCAAAAATAATTAGATTATGTTCTAAAAATGTGTACATTTTGCATCTTCAGTGTGCACCTAAATACTATTTTTTTTACCATTACAGGCTGAAATAAGCTATTGCCATATTAACTTTCTATTAAAACAGATGATATTCTCTATTTTAGGCTGGGTTCACAGTTACGCGAATTGGATGTGGGTTTCCCCTCATCCAATTCACATGACAGGAGATTGTGACCAGCTGTCAATGGAGCGAATTGCACAGGGGCTCTGTTTCAGGCCTGAATTCAGGCAAAAATTTGGACCTAAATCATCCCTGAAACGGAGAACAGGGACGCACCTGACCCCTGCTGTCAGCTGTGTCAGAATTAGATGTGAACCCAGCCTGAAACCTGTTCAATATTTACATAATATCTTTACAAATATGTAGTTTAGTGTCGGTTTACACTATGGCGATCCGACTTGGGAGGCGACTAGTGAAGTCGCCGTGCACCGCGACTTCGGCGCGACTTGCATGGACTTCAAATAATGGAAGTCAATGCAAGTCACTCCGACTTCGGTCAAAAGTAGCGCAGGAACTATTTTCTAAGTCAGAGCGGCTTGAGTCGCTCCTATTAGAACGGTTCCCATAGCACTGAACGGACCGCGATTTGTCAGGCGGCCATGTCACCTGACAAGTCGCGGTAGTGTGAACCGGGACTTAATGTAATCCCTTGTCTATTGAAGTGCTTGTTTAAATGTCCTGGTATTCAAGAGTTTAAAGCAAGCTCATGGCTGCTGCTTGGGGAAGTAGCAAATCAAGCATGAACCGCACTTGATAAGTTGCAGTGGAGGCCACTGGAGACATTGGCTGACTAATAGACAACTGGTGTCTTCATAAAGCCACAGCATTGCAGGCAACACAGTGGATCAGCACTTCCACCTAGCAGAATTAGGGTTGCTGGTTCAAATCCCAACCACAGCACTACTCACGCACTCCAACAAAACATGCTTGTAGGTTAAACATAAAAAATTGCAATTGCCATTATTTTATTTTCCTGAATATATGGTTTCAAAAAATAAGTGTTTTGTAGTTTAAAGTTATTTCTGGCAAAAAAAAAAATGTAGATTTTAACATGTGTGTGAAAAATTAAAAAGAAATGCCTTGAAAGACAAGTGTTTAATTATTTAATTTAAATATGCTCACTCTTTGCCATAACACGAGTTGCCTCTCCAAAAATATATGCATCTGTTCTGGTGTTTTGGCAAATACTTTATTGTCTTCCATCTTCTGCATGAAAAAAATATATATTGTTAAGTGCAATCTGCTTGCTTTCTCTCACAAATAGTGGGCAGTCTAAAAAGGTTAAAAAAAAGTGTTTATCAAATCTGTAACATTTGTCAGTCCTTTCTCATGAAAAAAGGAAGCCCATTTTGGGGGAGGGAAGGGGTGGGGAATTACAATGTGGTTAGTATCTCCCTAATAAAGTGTGGCCCTGACAATGTAAGCTTCAAATTTGTGTTACAAACATGTACACTGTTTCAACCTTCAGTGTCCAAAATAAAGGCACTAATGATTTTCTGGAGTAAAAGGCCTGTCTGCGCTATCCCTCCAAAATTGTGGACTGTCCACAATGTTTTGTTAGTTGTGTTGCTAAGCTCAATGTGCAAATATTAAAAAAAAAAATGTAATGCTAAATGCCTGCTCAGAAATTGTGGCCATTCCAACTAGGCTTTTTTAGGTGTGGTGCAATCTTGTATATTTCCATTGTCAATGTCCACAAAATACACATTTTTTAAAAAATGCAAAATGCCTGCTCAGTCGCTTGGTTATTCTGGCTTGTTCAAAAATGCTTTCTAGTACTGGTGAAAACCTGTTTGCTATTTATTTTGTCAGTGTCCACATTTTTTGCAGATGTTAAATGCCTGATCTATCTGTCAGAAACAGTGACCTGTTTGAACAGGTTTTCTAGCTGTAGCTTTGACCTATATGCTATTTCCATCATTGGTGTCCAACAATCTATTTGCAGAGGGTAAAGCCCCATACGCACGTACCGATCGTCGGCCGAACGATCGGCCGTCTTTTGTCCAGGGCTGTCGTGTCTGTTGAAAACTGCAAAAGACTGCACACGAATTTTGTCAGCCAACAACAGCCGACTGCAGAAGTGATGTCATGTGATGGTTAACTTTCCGTGTGTTTCTCTTTTCTGAGCATGCCCAGTCTTGCAAATCTGCGGTCTCTCGGCTGAAATCTGTACTGACTGGCGAACAATCGGCCGTTCTGGTGTTGAACTACAAAAATTTTAATGCCTGCACGACAGATTCTGTTCGGCCGAAAATGCGCTGTCGGCTGTCGGAAGCTTCATACTAACAAGCCTACAATCGGCCGATCGGTCGGCAGCCGAATATTTGCGGCCGACAATCGGTACGTGTGTACGGGGCTTTTATCCCCACTCAGTTTCTCAGAAATTGTGGCTTGTTCAAACAGGCTTTCCAGCTGTAGTGCCAACCTGTATGCTATTTTAATCGTCAGTGTCCAAAAAATACACTTTGTAATGCCTGCTACATGCCTGCTTAGTTCCTCAGAATTTGCAAACAGGCTCTTTAGCTGTGGTGCAAACTTGTATGTAATTGCCATTGTCAGTATCTAGAAAAGAAAAAACATTTTTTTATCAAAGCTAAATACCTGTTCATTCACAGATTGTGGCCCAGTCTGTCCATCTTGCAATATTGCCTAGTAAAAACATTTACATGGTGTGCTGCTTGTCTGTACAATCTGTCTCTTGACCATTACATAATAAAGTATGTTCTTCTATTATAGTATTCAATTAAACAGTTTTAATGAAAATGGCACCTCCTACCAATAAATAACAAAAATAACAGCTGCCATCAGTTTTGGTATGTGTCAAAAATTAGTATGTGTGAATTTTGGAGCTGCTGTTATAATTAAGTAAAATAATCATGATCTCCTATTTTGCTATTTAATAATGCAGAAATCAAAAAGACTACTGCACACAGAAGGTTTTTTTTTTACCATCATGCATTTACTGTACAACCACTTTAATGTGCTGGAGGCCCTCAGTTATCTGGTGAGTAGCCCTTTCATTTATGGGTGGAGGAGCACTATCAAAGAGCACCTATTTATGAGAATTTAGGAGAATACAGAGCACCTATTGCTTGGTGATTTGAAGAATATATGTTGTTATGGACATTTTTTTAAACTTTGTGTAATATTATGGGTTTATGCATTTTATTATTTAACTGAGTTTTGATTTCTGCACTACTACATTGCACAATACAGGGTCAAATCTAAACACTTTCAATTTGTATGCAATCCGTCAGGCCCCTGCACTACATAGTTGAAGGTAAAGCCCCGTACACACGTACTGATCGGCCGTCTTTTGTCCAGGGCTGTCGTGTCTGTTGAAAACTGCAAAAGACTGCACACAAATTTTGTCGGCCAACAACAGCCGACTGCAGAAGTGATGTCATGTGATGGTTAACTTTCCTTGTCTTTTTTCTTTTCTGAGCATACCCAGTCTTGCTAATCTGCTGTCTGTCGGCCGAAATCTGTACTGACTGGTGAACAATCGGCCGTTCTGGTGATGGCCAACAAATATTTTAAAGTCTGCACGACAGATTCTGTTCGGCCAAAAATGCGATATCAGCTGTCGGAAGCATCATACTAACAAGCCTACAATCGGCCGATCGGTCGGCGGCCGAATATTTACGACGTGTGTACGGGGCTTAAATCTAAAAGAAATCTAACAACAAAAGTTGTATAGTGTGTATCCAGCTTTAGCTGTCTTGAGGCCAAATTAAACTGCTTGCATACTCTCCAGCTTACACAGTAGCACATTTTTTGCTTTTGTCTCTGAAACATGACATCGTGTTTTTTTTTTTTTTTTTTTTAGCTCTACAATGTGAGTTTGTCATTTGGAGACGTTTTAATGTACTCTGGGGGTTGATTTACTAAAACTTAGGAGTGCAAGAGAGATCTGGACAGCTGATGGTGCTGCTTTGAATAGAAACCAATCAACGTATTGTTTTTTTTGTCAAATCCTAATTTAAAAAGCTGAAATTAGAAGGTGATTGGCTTTCATGCACAGCGGCACCAGATTTTGCGATTTTAGTAAATCAACGCCAGTGTGTTACTAAATAGTAGATTACAACAAGCTAGGCTGTTTTGCCCCTGTTGGGGAAAGCATGTGATTTTGATTGCCTCTGCTGCTTCCAACATTCAATTAAGGCTTATTACTGCTTCATTATAAAAAAAAAAAAAAACACTTGTTTTTGTAAAAACTACTAACTACAAATTTATTTTGGGGTGGAGATCAATTATGTTGTGTTGCTGCTGCTATATGGAAGCCAGACAGTTAGGTAAAAGTAAAGTAAAAGATTTATGCAAAGCCAGAATATAGTGGTGCTGTCCTTGATAGTCACGACAGTCTATATATAGACATTCAGATTTAAGGCACCTGCAAGCATGTTATTTAAAGGAATTGCATACATTTACAATGCCTTTTGAACTGCTCTAAAATTACCTCTCCGTATTGAACAATCGTTTTGGGAAAAAAAAAAAATCTTTCCCATGAGAAAGATGAATTTTTTGTTTTCTTTTTGCTTTTTTTTTTTGTTAGAACTAACTGATATTTAATTAAGTTCTATTCACACAGTGTTGTTGGAAACCATAGTGCAGTAGTGTGAACTGACACCACAGAAAACAAGGCAAATTGCCTAGGTGCTGTTAAGTGCCTTCCAGTGCAAATGGTGTGAATGGACACCTAAAAGAGTGTTCGTCAGTCAATGACTTTTACTGACACATAGACAAGCTCAGCCATACTCCTACATGTGAACATGATGCATAAGTATATAATAAAGATAAAAATGTGTAGTGAGAACTCTAAAATGAAATAAAATGCTGCTAGCACCAAAAGTAATCATACAACTCTATAAAGCAAAACAATACAAGTGCAGCGCTATGTGATATACAAACAGAAGAAAAAATAGCACAAACTCATATAATATCAAAATAAATCCCAGTGTTGTCCCAATGTTAACCACTTGCCTACTGGGCACTTATACCCCCTTCCTATCCAGGCCAATTTTCAGTTTTCATTGCTCTCACACTTTGAATGACAATTGCGCGGTCATGCTACACTGTACCCATATGAAATTTTTATCATTTTTTTCACACAAATAGAGATTTCTTTTGGTGGTATTTAATCACCTCTGGTTTTTTTATTTCTTACAAAAAAAAAAGAAAAAAGATAGAAAATTTTGAAAAAAAAAAAGTTTTTCTTATTTTCTGTGAGTACATTTTGAAAATAAATACATTTTTCTCCTTCACTGATGTGCGCTGATGAGGCGGCACTGATGGGCACTGATAGGCTGCACTGATGGGCACTGATAAGGTGGCACTTATGGGCACTGATGAGGTGGCACTTATGGGCACTGATGAGGTGGCACTGATGAGGAGGTACTAATATGTCGCACTGATGCGCACTGATAGGCGGCACTGATGCGCACTGATAGGCGGCACTGATGCACACTGATAGGTGGCACTGCTGGGCACTGAGAGGTGGCACTGAGAGATGGCACTGCTGGGCACTGAGAGGTGGCACTGCTGGGCACTGAGAGGCGGCACTGAGGGGCGGCACTGATGGGCACTGAGAGACGGCACTGATGGGCACTGAGGGGCGGCACTGATGGGCACTGATGGGTGACACTGATGGGTGGCATGGATGGATACTGACAGGTGGCACTGATGGGCAGCACCATCAGTGCCCACACTCAGTGCCCACAGTGCTGCTAGTCAGTGCCCATCAGTGCCTAGATGAGCAGGCACTGATGGGCACTGACTGGCAGCACTATGGGCACTGACTGTGGGCACTGATGGGGGGCACTGATGGCAGGCACTGTGGGCAGTTGTGGCATTATTTCCCCTCTTCAGTAATCAGGGCACTGGTGATCAGTGCCCTGATTACATTGCTGTGTGTTCCCTTACCGGTGATCGGGCTCTGCTCATTCCTCACACGCAGTCTCTGTGTGAAGAAGGAGTGCTGGCAATGAGAGATGATCTCATTTGTTTACATATGAGATCATCTCTCATTGCACGGCCCGATCACGTGGTAAATGGCCGCTGTGATTGGCCATTTACCACCATTTGTCCAAGTGACACGGCCAACACAGATTTTCCCTGATGCGCGCTCGCGGGAGCGTGCGGGGAGCCTGTTTCTGGGAGGCCGTATAAAGACGGCCTCCCGAAAATTAGAGTCCGCGCTGCAGCCGTACTTCGGCTATAGCGCGGACCGGAAGTGGTTAAGAATAGTCCTTGATACAAAATAAATATCCACCAAGTGTTCAAACTTCAGTCCGGTGTGGAGTTCTGCTTTATTATGCACTCACCACAGACTTGAAAAACAAACAGCAAATGATAGCTGATGCTTTCACTATCCAATTACGTGCAAAAGCTTTTCACACGATTAAATTATTAAAATGAATATTCACTGTTTGAGTGAAGATACTCAAATCCTTAAAGTAAATCTAGCATATATTCTATATTTTTCTAACAATGGTTTGTTTCCTATTTTTAAAGAACATTGCCACAAAGAGCTTACATGGTATATACAGTAAATATATTCTATACATCAAAATACCATTTAAGTTTGAGCCTTACTCTGTTTTCTTGCTCTCCTTTTCTTTTAAAACCCAATAATATTGAAATGAATAGTTGGATAAACCAGATTGTGACATTGTTGTTCAGAAAAGTGTATCCTTTGCTACTTTAATGACCTCCTACACATTGCCATTTTCATTTTTCATTAATCCCCTCCTGTTGGCCTTGCTAATACTATAATGTTTTGTTGCACACACACACACACACACACACTAAATAAAACAGTTATAATCATTCAAAATACTGTATATTATGGTCATGCAATATTTAAAACTTACCTTATCACACTTTCTAGCAGAAATCAAATGTTGTATAGTACTGCATTAAAGAGTTAAGAATAAGTAGCTTATCATTGTGCAGCATATCTAATCAAAAGTGGCAAAATCCAGTACAGCATAATGATCAGCAGTTTACTAGCAACATTTAGCACTGCTCTATAATACCTAGTTCATACACAGCAATGTCAATTTTAGCAAGCAATAAACTATAACCATATAACAGAATAACAAAATTTACAGAACAGATTCAGATTTTGACCACATTTGAGTAAAAACTTACACTTAATTATGATGAGATGAACATTAAATTACAATAATGAAAAAACGAAGATGATGAAAAGGGGTAAAAAAACAGCTGCCTTAAGTCTTTGCTGCTGAAAACTAAAAAATGATGTGCATTTCACTGTGATGATGGTATGACACATATAAGATGTGCCCTAGGAGACAGCTCATCATTTCCTATGCAGAGTAGCTGATGGATCAAGGATTTTTCCACTTGATCAGATAGGGTGAGATATTTCTTCTTAGAAGGCCTTGAAAACTTTTTTTATGAATAATACCTTATGAAGAATGGTGGAGATAGGTTTAAGGATAGGATAAACTTAAGAGCAGTCCTGTATCTAAAAATGTATTGTGATACGTTTTCACCTATAGGACATATATTTTTACTGTGTACTCAAAAGTATGCATCCCATTACCATACTTTAAACATGTTGTAAGGTAGGAAAAAAGAGGTTGTCAGTGCAATATATATTTTTTGGACTACCCAATAAGGCCTATATAACAGTGGGAAGAAAATTGGTGTTGAGATATTTTTACGATCATTGGTTCCATAGCACCAGTTCAAAAAGTGCTAGTAAAACTAGCCCAAGCATGAGTTTTGGCCAAACATTTGCCTGTTCGGCCATTGGCCGAACACTCAAGTTTGGAGAACCTTTGCCGAGTGTTCGCCCGAATGAACAACCTGCAATACACTCAGTGCTGCACAGTGCATTCTTTGATTGGGCAAAGCTTTATTTTTTTTTTTGGCCCACCCTTTGTATCTATAACGGCTTCAACTCCTCTGGGAAGGCTGTGCACAAGGTATAGGAGTGTGACTATGGGAATTTCTGACCATTCTTCCAGAAGAACATTTGTGAGGTCAGGCACTGATTTTGGACGAGAAGGCCTAGCTTGCAATATCCGCTCTAAATCATCCTAAAGGTGTTCTATCAGGTTGAGGTCAGGACTATGTGCAGGCTAGTCAAGTTTCTCCACCCTAAACTCTCTCATCCAGGTCTTCAAGGACCGTGCTTTGTACACTGATCCAAATCATTTGGTGGAGGGGGCATTATGGTGTGGAGTTGTTTTTTAGAAGTTGGACTTGGCCCCTTTGTTCCAGTGAAGGGAACCCTTAAGGCGTCATCATACCAAGACATTTTGGACAATTTCATGTTCCCAAATTTGTGGGAACAGTTTGGGTATGGCCCCTTCCTGTTCCAGTGCACAAAGCAAGGTCCATAAAGACATGGGTGAGCGAGTTTGGGGTGGAGAAACTTGACTGAACTTAAACACCTTTGGGATGAATTAGACCTAGAGCCAGGCATTCTCATCCACTCCAGTGTCTAGCCTCACAAATGCGCTTCTGAAGGAATGATCAAACATTCCCGTAGACACACTCCTAAACCTTGTGGACAGCCTTCCCAGAAGAGTTGAAGCTGTTATAGCTGCAAAGGGTGGGCCAACTTAATATTGAACCCTATGGACTAAGATGGGGATGCCAATAAAGATCAAGCTCATTTTCTAAGCTAAAGGAAAAATTCCCTATGCAAAGTAAGAATCCCCTATTTTCTTTTAGTAAATCAAATTCAAATCATTCAGCAGAGAAGGGCATAGTAACAGGGAAGACCAATCTTATGATTATACACACAATGGTAAAAAGTTGTATGTTTTTCCATTAACAAGAATTTTCTTCTTTTCAAAACAACACTGCTGCAATGAGCTCAGAAAGAATAAAAATACTGTACTGTATATCAAGATTAAATACAGGTTTCAGCCTTACTCTCTTTATTTCTTTTAAAGCCCAGTATTAATACAACTAATAACAGGATAAACATGAGGGTGACATTGTTGTTCAGAAAACACTGTATTCTTTGCTAGTTCACTGACCTCCTACATGTTGCCATTTTTCTTTTTCATTAATCACCTCCAGGTCACCCATTCCTTCACCTTTACATAAGCATGGCATTCACAGAACTAACACTATTAATCTCTGAACACTGTAAATCACTTACAAAGCTAAAATGTCTTTACTATTTCCAAAGTAAAAATTCACTTTAGATCCAACATTTTTAAAGTATCAGTTTGCAAATATGCTTAATGTATAAAGGATTAAAAAGGGTTTTCTTGTGGTGTGATTGTGGATTATTAGCTTAGGGGAACAATGCACCAAACAGATAATTTTAGCAAGGAAAATTATTGTCAGTAGCATGTCTGCGTGACTTCAACATTTTGAACTAAAGAACTTTCCTTTTATTTAAAAGCAGCAGCAGAAACAGAGTTTGTGGTGGTTTCAATGAAGTTGTTTGCAAACTTGTTTGTCTTACATGTATGAGTTAATAATACATATTTCAGGAAACCATGAGTACAAATCCTAGATGTCTTTATTGACTATAAATTATTTGTACGCTCTTTATTACAGCAGGACACTAAAAGGGCAGCAAAGAAGCAACATTTAATTGTTTTGGCTTGTTTTTTTTAAATTATCAACTGGTTATCTCTAAGAACCTGGTAATGAATACAGTTGCAAACCTAAGAAAGAGGTAAGGGGTGTGGGGGCTGCTTGGAAGAGTAACAAGCATGATTTTGATTCATGTAGAATGTAAATTAAATGTAACTCAGCCCTAAGCAATTTTAGGATAACAACAGTGCTTTCACTGTTTTTTCACCATATATATATATATATATATATATATATATATATATATATTTTTTTTTTTTGCACAATTTCTACCTTTGGTGTCACTTTCACTTTGTTTACTTCCACACATTTTTTCAGTAGTTCACTTTTACCCCAATCTCCCCTATTATAGGTGGCTTTGCACTCTATTTATGGGTCACATGGTGGATGGTATTCCCCCCTTTTCTTTTATGATCTCTCTTACTGAGGTACATTGTTCACCATTAGTTTCTGCACTTATTGTTACAGGTTCAGGCCTTTTGGCATCTTTTGGCCTTGGAAGGTTGCCGGTTTCTGTGTCTTGTGGGCCTGGCATCCCTCTCTCCTCCAACTCCTGGTGAGACTGAATGGAACATCTCTCTTTTGAGAGGAGTATAGCGTTTTTTCCGTTCATATGTACCATGATCGATTTTGAATATGTGGATACTTAGTTTCCTACAAGTGGACCTCTAAGTGTTTTTTGAACCTACAGGTTATTGCTACATTTTAAGGTATACTCTCCCTCCCCCCCCCTATTTTTTTTTCTGGGTCTTTGTCTCATGTTGGTACATTTTCTTGCCTATAGATTATCTGTGCTTTTTCTCCTGAGGAAGCGAAACTGTGTCTTTGCGAAATGCGTCGAGATTCAGCAAGCACAGACTATCGATACTGTTGATGTTCAAACTGACCAATAAGTATTTCTATATATACTGGTTATGTGCAATGTTCTTAATCAAGTACTATACTATGTCTGTTATATGTAACACACTTGTATTGTCTTTTTTATCTTTTTGAAGAATAAAACGTATGTAATTTTATATTTTATTTTTTGTGTGGTTGTCTCTTTAAAGTCTGTTGGGTCTTCTTCTTTTGTTTCTATATAATTTCTGCCAAAGTCAAGAGTAGGTCCCACTCATCCTATCAATGATTCCCATTCCTGTCATTCAATTACCAAATGACAAAATTTTAAGTGGCCAATACTGACAATTTGAAAGTTGATAATTGAATGGCAGGGTCAGAGCTTAGTGGTAAGATGGAATAGAGTTTAATTAATGCTTGGGTCCAGGATTCAAGTGGTTCCACAAGGACAAATTGATTAATATGGCGAAGAAGAATACAGGTGCCACTGTTACCTTAGAACCATTTTATGCCAGGTCAGGCCTCAAATGATGTAGCCTTAAAGTGGCATTAAACCCTCACTTAAACCCAGTGAAGTAAACAACCTCAGATGATACACAGAGATTAAATGTATCCCCCTATATAAGTTGTATTTGTATATCTGCTGTCTTCAGCTTTCTACACTGTTTAGAAAGTTAACCATTTTGTCTTTCTGTTCTTTCTATTCCAGCACTGGGTGTGGACTCTTAGCATACACTGTGTGACAGCTGATTGGAGTAAAGGCACACCCCCCCTCCCCCTACACATAGGCATAAGAAGGAAAAAACATGCTGTGAATAGACTTGCTCTCTGCTAATCTATTTTTATGCACCCACTCCGACACAAATTTCCAGCTGCTTTTATCTTCTGTGTGGAAAAGCTCATCAGAAGTTATCATTCTGATAACAGAGGAATGGACCAGCAGAAAGACACAGGCCTTAGTCCTTTGTGAGAAAGATAAGTAAACACTACAGATATATGTCCGCAAGTCAGATTTCATGAATGGGGTTTACATCCACTTTAACCACTTTACCCCCAGCCCTATTTCGGACACTTTTTGTTCACAAGTTAAAACCAGTATTTTTTCCTAGAAAACTACTTAGAACCCCCAAACATTATATATATTTTTTTAGCAAAGACTCTGGAGAATAAAATGTCGGTCATTGCAAAAATTTTTGTCATGCGGTATTTGCGCAGCGGTCTTTAAAACGCCATTTTTTTGGAAAAAATTTGAAAAATCACATTTCACTGCATTTAAAAAATACTAAACAGTAAAGTTAGCCCATTTTTTTTGTATATTGTGAAAGATGATGTCACGCCGAGTAAATAGATACCAAACATGTTACGGTTTAAAATTGCGCCCCCCCGTGGGATGGCGACAAACTACGGTCAATAGAGATCTCAATCTGCGACGCTTTAAATTTATTTAACGGTTACCAGTTTAGAGTTAGAGTGTAGCTCTTTTTTTTAAATTATTGCCCACGCTCTGGCGATCGCGGCGATACCTCACATGTGTGGTTTGAACAGCGATTTAATTTGCGGCTCGACTTGCGTATACGTTTTTTTTTTTGTGCGCGAGCTAACGGTGACGGGGGCGGCTAAATTTTATTTTTTTTTTTTTTCCTATTTATTTTTTCTTTTTTTTTAACTTTATTACAGTTTTTTAAAAAAAAAAAAAAATCTGATCACTTTTATTGCTGTCACAAGCAATGTAAACATCCCTTGTGACACCAATATGTGTGACAGGTACACTTTATGGAGGGATCGAGGGTCTAAAAGACCCTAGACCCCTCCACTACACTTCCCTGTATGCAAAACGCCGAAAACAGCATTTTTGCATACAGCCGTTTTTCAAATCTGCCGCCTTTTGCAGCACAGTAACCCGGATGTGACGTCATGGACGCCGCCTCCGGGTTACGTCATCGGAGACCCGATCGATGCCTTTTCCGGCATTCATCGGGACTCCATCCAGCCGGCGGACGCGCCGGCTGGGTGCTCGGGGCTCCCGGTGGGACGGGAGCCCTGAGCAAAGCCGCGGAAGGCGGCGGGAGGGGGGGACGTCCCCTCCCGCCCCCGGGTAACGATCGAGCGGCTCCCGAGCCGCATCGATCGTTACCGACGGAAAGCCGACCGTCGGCTTCAAACAACGGTACCGGGATGATGCCTCTAGCTAGAGGCATCATCCCGGTATAACCACTCAAAGTCAGCTGACGTAGATCTACGTGGCTGGTCGTTAAGTGGTTAAATAATGAATTTGTGTATTTACAAAAACTACAAATGTTGCTTGGTAATCAAAGGGGTGGAGCATGTATGGAAGCCAATAATTAATCTATGTACAAATGAATATTTTCTGTTATCAAAAAGTGTAAGAAAAAAATGCTAACAATTTAATAGGAAGAATTGCAAAGGCTATTGATTATATGGCAAGTGAATTAACCTTTTGCAATCATAATCCAGTTTAAAGCAATCAGAGCAACTGAAGTTTAATTCGGTAATACAATGTTTTACAATTTTAAAATTGTAGTTAGCCTGAATAAACTCAAATTTGTTGTAAATGCAGGGTCTGATATATTAAAGTGTTAATAACGAAGAAAATGGTCGCACACCACCATGGAATCCAATGAAGAAAAGTTCTTTATTCTCATAAGTGGTACAAGGTACAGCAGGGTAGGACAGTAGACGCGTTTCACTCAACTGCTACGTGCTTGTTCACTACAAAGTGTGTAATGGGAGGCCAACATTTACATGCTCACCCAGGGTGAAACACCCCTGTTCAATTAGCCACCCTAGCTTTGTAGCAAAGGAAAAGTATAATGTGCTGTCTGTGTGAATTACCTGTATCAAAAATATTGAATCGTCCCCACCATCCCATATACAGATTCGCAAGGAAAGGTGAAAATTTTGCACCCATCGCTGTTGTAAAAAATATTTTGTAAAACATTTTTGCGACCATTTTCTTCTTTCATGCTTCTCCTGGTGGCGAGCTGAGGTTTAGCAGGGGGAGGAGAGGGGGAAGGGGGGGGGGAACTACCTCTCTCCCCCCCTTGTGGTATATGGAACACAAAGAATAGTCTAGCTGCGATTCTTCTTCACACAGCTCTCAAGGTAAATACAAGTGTAAAATATCTCAAATTAACACCAGTAGATCAGTAGATCACAGAACAAGATAACACATATACATCTTTTGTATTCAGGTGTGGAGTGCGCACCTGGCAACATAAATACTATCTGCTGCCCAGCCGCCCCCCCCCCCCCCTCCCTGACACCTGCCAATAATTATAGGTAACTATGAAACTAATATCCATCTATAACAATGTCTCTAGCCAAAATGCTTTGGAAGACTATCATAGTCCTTACTATTATTATTTTGCAACATAGGTGGGTTCTGCTTGCCCCCCATCGGCCGTAGTTCACTGTGGATGACATAGCATATTGCACTGGAGGAGGTTGGTCTATGCATTGGCTTTCTAGTTTTCATGGTTACAATTGTAAAGAGTTTTTTCTGTATAAATGCAACTGTATGTATGGATGACTAATTACTATATATTTTGCTTATTTTGTCAAGAGGTTACCTAATCATCTGGGGTCCTGAAGAAGTGTAATGTGAAACGCGTTGACCTTGCCAGACCAGTACAACACACGTATCTCTTGCAAACTAATTGTGAACAATGCTTGTATATTCACTCTAAAGCTACATGGAGCCTTTCTCCACAAAGGGCAATCTTTTTAATATGCTGTAATTTGTATTCATTTTTAATGTATACCTTTAATAAAATGTATAGATTTTAATTAAATCAATTGTGCCTACTCAGTTTGTGCCTTTAAAGTCCACAACCCCAGACTGGGCAACTCTAGTTGTACCAATCGTTTTTCTCCATCAGTAAAAGCCAATTGAGGGGGCAGGAGGATGCTAGGAATGTGATTGGAGTGACTAGGGGGTCCAGAGGCCAATCAGTAGTGAATACGCCCCCCAGTATATAACATAGCCCCGCCAAATCTCTAGCACTGTAATACAGGGGCTGTGGAAGAGAATGGAAGCAGTTCTGTTACTCCTGCTTCAAAAGTGTCATTTAGCAATTATTAGTGTGAGGAAAGGGATATCTAGTGTAGTTAGGGTACTATTTTCCACTATAGTTAGATTTAATAATCTAGTTTCTGTAGGGAAAGTGTTAAGTGTCAGGGTGACTGTAGTGTAGTGTAGGGTTAACTGACTCTGACTGCTATGGCAGGGTGACCAAACTCTTCCATTTCAGGGTGACCGCCAAAAGATCATTTTTCTTAGGCTCCGCTATTTTCACACCTGGCCGTTTTTGTTGCAGGCGTTTATTTGGGCTTTTTTTGTGGACGTCTTTGGAGGCAGGCATGACATCTGAACTTCTGTGTAGGGGTATATATACACACACACATATATGTATATACACACATACACACATATAGGTGTGAAAGTAGCGGAACCCTATGCCTGCGCTAATGAAATTTTTTGCAGGCATAGGGCTCCGCTCCTATCACACCTATATGTGTGTATGTGTATATATACATATATGTGTGTGTGTATATATATACCCCTATACAGAAGTTCAGATGTTATGCCTGCCTCCAAAGATGCCCAAAAAATGCCCAAAAAAACGCCTGCAACAGCACACCTGGGCGTTTTTGTTGCAGGCGTTTTTGTTGCAGGCGTTTTTTGGGCGTCTTTGGAGGCAGGCATAACATCTGAACTTCTGTATAGGGGTTTATATATACACACACATATATGTATATATACACATACACACATATAGGTGTGAAAGTAGCAGAACCCTATGCCTGCGCTAATGAAATTATTTGCAGGCATAGGGCTTCCGCTCCTATCACACCTATATGTGTGTATGTGTATATATACATATATATGTGTGTGTGTGTATATATACCCCTATACAGAAGTTCAGATGTTATGCCTGCCTCCAAAGAAGCCCAAAACATGCCCAAAAAAACGCCTGCAACAAAAACGCCCAGGTGTGTTGTTGCAGGCATTTTTTTTGGGCATTTTTTAGGCATGTTTGGAGGCAGGCATAACATCTGAACTTCTGTATAGGGGTATATATTGTGAGGGATTAGCTCAGTGGCGATGTGGGTGACCCCTTGGGGGGTTAGTTACACAGGGAGATAGCCGAGAAGTGGTTGCAAACAACAGTGTATGGTTTTATTCTTGCAATTTTCTTCACACAAGTGCAAGCATCAAAAACAGCATACTTCAAAATAAACATAAAATAAAATAAACCCTTGCCACTGTGGGCGGCTACCTTCTCACATGCAGGAACCTACCTAAGGAGTCTGTCCCCAACCTACTGTTGGGCAGACTTTGCTGATCCTACAGCAGACCATCAATAGTCCATTTATTTTCTCTTCACATAGAAATAGTTCATTTTCTCTTCACATAGAAAACATCAATTGGTTTTTCTCTTCACATAGAAAATGTTCATTGACCTCTTCACATAGAAAACATTCCTTTGTTTTTCTCTTCACATAGAAAACATTCCTTTGTTTTTCTCTTCACATAGAAAACATTCCTTTGTTTTTCTCTTCACATAGAAAACAATCCATGACCTCACCTTGAGAAGTCTTCAGTCTTTTTACCCTCCTCAGCGCACATCTCTTCAGGAGGTATTCCTCTCCCATGCTCACACAGCTTCAGGAGGCACCCATCTGACTGTCCTCCTCTACTCACACAGCGTCAGGAGGCAGCAATCAATAGACTTCCTCTGGACAAGTTATAGAGGCCTTAATTTCCTCATTCTGAATAGCTGAAGGTTTTTCAACTTCCTTAAACCTCCCTGCTGGCTACCTCTGCAGCTGACACCCTATAGTAATTGGTGAATTGTCTAAACCAAGCAGACATGTATCTCCTGTCTGTGACAACATCCACAGATTTACCTGACTTCCTGTCACAATATACACACACACATATATGTATTTTTACACATACACACATATAGGTGTGATAGGAGCGGAGCCATATGCCTGCAAATCATTTCATTAGCGCAGGCATAGGGTTCCGCTACTTTCACACCTATATGTGTGTATGTGTATATATACATATATGTGTGTGTGTATATATACCCCTACACAGAAGTTCAGATGTCATGCCTGCCTCCAAAGACGTCCACAAAAAAAGCCCAAATAAACGCCTGCAACAAAAACGGCCAGGTGTGAAAATAGCGGAGCCATATCCCTGCTCTACTGCAATTCTAAGACAAATGATCTTTTTTTTCTGGTTCTGGACAGGCTACAGAGCTGAAACTTCACAGGCACACTTTTTAGAACCCCCCCCCCCCCCCCCCCGACACTAAATCCATAGAAATCTAATTTTTTTTTCAATAATTTTTTCAATAATTGGCTCTCTATCAAAAACAACAATTTTTAAGAACTTTTTTTTGTGTGATTAATAGTCCCTCTGGCATGACCCAGAACCCTAGGCACTTTTTACGGGCATTTATTGGGGTTTAGGGCTTCAAAATTGTGTTTTTTGATTACCGAAGTTAGGGTCCCTCCCATTGATTTCAATGGGGTTCTGGAATCCGGACCTGAACTTTCCGGAAGTTCGGGTGTTCTGGTCGAACCAAACTTTTCAAAAGTTCGATCATCCCTAGTAATACACCCCTACTAGATTAGCTAAGATGTTCCTGTCCTCATCATCACTCTGCTGGAAGGGATGTGGTCAGCACAGGAGTTTTCTGCACATATGGTGGGAATGCCCAGCGGCACTCACATTCTGGCATTTTGTCTTCTCTTTCTTGTCTTCTGTTTCCATTATTAACATCAATAGCTTTGCTCCTTTTACACCATGAATTCTGGGCCACAAAGCAAACCCCCTTTCTTGTGCACAGCTTCATAGCAGCCAGAAGAACGTTCATATCCATATGGAAGCAAAATACCCCCCTGATCGCTCACTTTTCATCCAACATCTAAACACCCATACCCAATTTAAGCTGCGGTTAACCATCAAAAATGGCAAACATGCTTCCTTCTGGAGAAAATGGCATAGGTGGTTGAACCACAAAGATGGCAAAGCAAGAATTAAGTTTTACAGGTTTGGACATTGAGGTATTCTATAGCATCCTATAGGTATCCCGTAGAGAGTTACTTTAGTTACAGAATTTGCATGCTACTCTTATGATATGCATATATGCTTGAACATACAGTATATTGGTAGAACTTTATTACTGTCTTATTATTGTTACATACATTTTTTGTAATCAACACTTACGGCACCCTCGGTGCAATTGTCTGTACTATCAACATGCTGTAATCTTTAATAAATAAAAAATTAAAGATAAAAAAAAACAATAAACACATCTTTGCTTTTATTTGGATGTCTTTTAAAAGAAAAAAGTAAAAAAAATTCTAGCTCTTCCCCCATCTATGAATACACCAACTACACCTGAAGATCGAAGGCACCTTCATCCCTGGAAAAATTTGATTTGAAAATAGCAAAAAAGGGATTTTATTGGTGTCAAAGAACATGCATTTTTAACCACTTTAGCCCCGGAAGATTTGGCTGCTCAATGACTAGGCCACTTTTTTTAACTTGGAACTGCGCAAATTTAACTGACAATTGCGTGGTCATGCAATGCTGTAACTCAAACAAAATTTACGTCCTTTTTTTCCCATAAACAGAGCTTTCTTTTGGTGGTATTTGATCACCTCTGAGCTTTTTATTTTTTTGTGATATTAATCACAAAATAGCAAACATTTTGCAAAAAATTTACATTTTCTACTTTGACAGTTAAAAAATATCCAATATATTACATTTTTGTCATATATGTAGGCCAAAATGTATTTAGCTACATGTCTTTGACAAGAAAAAAAACACAATGAGCGCATTTTTATCCACTTTAAGACCGGAAGATTTTACCCCCTTCCTGACCAGGCCATATTTTGCAATTCGGCACTTTAACGGACAATTGTGCGGACGTGCAATGCTGTACCCAAATTAAATTTACGTACTTCCCCCCTCCCCCCCCACAAATAGAGCTTTCTTTTGGTGGTATTTGATTACCTGTGCGATTTTTAATTTTTGAAAAAAAGAGGGACAATTTTGAAAAAAAAAACAGTATTTTTCACATTCTGATATATAATAATCCCAAAAAAAAAATGTATTAATCAATTTTTTTTAACATTTTAGGCCAATTTGTAATCTGCTACATATTTTTGGTAAAAAAAAATCGCAATAAGAGTATTTTTATTGGTTTGCGCAAAAGTTATAGCGTTTACTAACTATGGGAAAGATTTGTCATTTGTATTGTTTTTTTGTTTTTTTTACTAGTAATGGCATCGATCTGCGATTTTTTTCCGGGACTGTGACATTGCGGCGGACAGATTGGACCCCTAACTGACATTTTTGACACTTTTGGGGGTACCAGTGACATTACTACAGTAATCAGTGCTAAAAATATGCACTGTTACTGTAATAATGACACTGGCAGGGGAGGGGTTAACACTGTTGGTGATCAAGGGGTTAAATTTATGCCTCATGCTTACTGACATGTGTGGGGGGAGGGGGTTCTGTGACAGAGACAGAGATCGCAGGTTCAGCTATGCTGAATCCTATGATCTCCTCCTGTCTGTCACAAAGAAGATCTGTGCTTGTGTAAACAAAGCTGGTGGATTTTCAAACTCTTTGCCCGATGATCGAGGAAGAGAGGTGGTGATCACTGCCTCTCCTCCTCTGGCCCGACTCCCGCTGTGTCTAAACACAGCGCACACTGCCGAGACAGCTAGGAGTCCAGCGACGTAAGTCTACACAGGGCACACAGAACACAGGGCTGCCACTGTGCCGCAGTAGCAGCACAGTGAACAGTCCTAAAGTGGTTAAAAATAGATTGTTTTATTTAATTTAAAATTGTTAAAAATTGGGGCATACAATTTCTCCAATATATTTTGTTTATAGAAATGAACTTTTACATATATAACACACACATACAGATTTTTACTTTCAATATTTTTATTGATTTTTAAACATGAAATTACAAAAGATGCAAAAGATTACAAAAGTGTATAACATGGAACATGGTAGATATAGGCAGGCATATACAGATTTTTATGCTATTCACAATGCTTGTTGCTCAACATGTTTCACTTTTCTGCTTCTTCAGGAGCTGTAAAGCATGTAGGTACTGTCATAACTATAGAAATACAAACAACAACATTACTAGAACAAACATTTTCTGCATCAATATATTTGAATATAAAGGTATTGCTAAACAGATAAAACATATATAATATATATATAACTATATATATAGTATATACTGAATTTATAGAAAAAAACTAATTAACAAACAATAACTGCAATGATCTATGTAAATGATGAGTGTCTAACCACACTGAAGACACAAGCCCAAGGAACAATCACCATCTGTATTCACACAATTCACTCAAATGAGCACTGTTGCAGGTCACTATAGTTGGTGTAAGGAGGGAGCCACCTCCAATGGCGGAAATAGACCTTAGGGAGAGCAAGTCAGAGCCAGTTGTTCTGAGAAATATAGAGGATAAACCTGAATAAATATGGACTGAGGCAAACAAATAGTGCCCCAGACAAAGAGGGAGATTGCTACCAGTATACAAAGAATATCCCCATCAGACCGAAAGTACTTTTAATTATTGTCCAATAACTTCTAAATTCACCCTGAAAGACACATATAAAAGATGGCACAGTCCAGGGATATCCCTCCAGGTTTAATTAAGCTAAGTTGCCATTATGTGTAAAAAGTTGTCAGAGATGAATATGCCACAAAATTACATTAGAGAGCAATCCCACAATGCAGGCTTCCCCCAACCGGGTATTCATTCCAATGGATCGCTTACCAATAGGATTAGGATGAAGGCTCGTGGCAACCTCCAGCTCCGCCAACAGTCCTGCATTATATGCTCCCCCGATCAGCCGGCATCTGACGTCACCAGTGGATCGTGGACATGCTGTAGACTCCGCGCTTGTGTGACCTTTGCTAACCAATGACCTCACACGCATGTGCAGTGGACCCATGTTCACTATCTTTGAAGGTCCATCCCTCGGGAAGGACATCTCTTAGACAGGGAGCTGTCAGTAGTCCTAGAGATTGGTCCAAAGGGCAAGGAGAAGGGGCAAGGAGCATTCTCCAGCCCCAAATCCACATCCCTGGACCACCACCAAGACACTGGAGGGACTCGCAGCACAGGCATGATGGGCACTGGTGCCCACCTCTTGTAGGTTTAGGAGCACACCACAAAGGTGCAACATCCACCCAGTGAGGGGAAACACCCCGCGTTTCCATACAGTCACTAGTCCGCCGACAAACAGAAAGGTCCCAAACAGACCAGAATATCCAAAAAAAGCAGACCAGAATATCCAAAAACATTTTTACTAGTTCCTTGGGCACATGCTCTACAAGGAAACAATCAGACAGGTATTGAATAAAATAACATGCATAGAAATTAAATACATTTCATGGTAGTGGCTTGGCATTAGAGAGATATATAAAGAAAAATCACCGTTCCATAAATAAGGCTTATAGCTCGTGGCTTCATTCATGCCAGGATATTTGGTGGCTGATAATTTATAAATCCACCGGGCCTTGCTCTGTAAGAGTTTTTTTTATCAACGTCTCCTCCCCTTTCATGAGGAAGAACATGATCCAGTGCAAAAAAGTGGATGTTGGACAAGTCAAATCTATGGTACAATTCTATATGTCTGCCAATGGGGGTTTAAATTTTCTTTTTAGAAATTAAAGAGCTATGGTCTCTGAGGTGGTGGAAAAAGGGTCTCTTGGTTTTGTCTATATATTAGGCACTGCAATTGCAAAGCATTATGTATACAGTGCCAATCTTTTGACAATTGGCAAAAAATCATGATTTCCGTACTATGCCATTAGGTAGTGAAATCTGGCGAGCATTAGGAACATACGCACATAAATTGCACCTCCCACAAGAGGCAGTGCCAGTCTTATTGCTTTTCCAGGGTGCCTTTCCTACATGGTGACTACGTACTAACTGGTCCCTTAACGATTGTAAATCTCCGAAAAGTAATTTCAGGATAGGAGTTAATATATTTAGAGACTGAATCATCCGCCGTAAGCAGATGCCAACACCTCTCCATTATGTGTCTAATTTTTTGATGTTGTCTTGAATACCTAGTGATTAACCTAATAGTTTATGTGGTAGATTTATTTTTTTATTTGTACCTATAAGCCTGTCATTTTCTGATTTTTGCACGGATATATGCTTTTTTCAGGCAGGATCTGCTATAACCGTGATCTAAAATACAAAACTGAAGAACTTTGGCTTCCCTCTTGAAATGTTCCTGTTTTGTGCAATTTCTTCTATTACGTAAGTACTGACTGTGGGGAATACTATTTATCAATAGAACGGGGTGTGAATGGACCGCTCATATTATAGTGTTTCCAGAGGATGGTTTGCTAAATTCCTAAACAGAGAGGAACCCAAGCTGTTGTCCTCATTAACAAAAATCTGATTGTCTAAAAACTCTATGGATTGTTGGTGACACTTCATGGTGAACTTAAGATTAAAGTCATTCAGTTCTAATACATAAAAAAAAGACTCAATTCCTCTCTGGTGCCATTCTAGACAAGAAAAATATTGTCTATGAATCTTTTCCAGAGTGTGGTTTCCTAAATTCCTAAACAGAGTGGAACCCAAGCTGTTGTCCTCATTAACAAAAATCTGAATGTCCAAAAACTCTATGGATTGTTGGTGACACTTCACGGTGAACTTAAAAATTAAATTTTTCCTATAAATTGTATGTTAAATATCTTTATCTTTGATATTATTCATTTTCTGGCTAGCTGCTTCTGTAGCTTATAAAGTCGTATCTAAACTAGACAAACAGCTTTTTCCTGTTCTTCTCTGACAATGCTATCTCCCTTTATCTGAATTTGCTAAGCTGTCTTTCACTTCATGAAAAGGTTGTCGGTCTTTCTTAGACAGGCATGCCTAGACCTGCCCAGCCCCACCCCCATCCCTCCTATCCTTAACAGAACATGATCTCCTCCTGTTTTCATTGCCAAGTTTAGGCCAGCAGCTTTTCCTGGGAGAGAGAGGGAGAGAGAGAGAGGGAGAAAGGGGTGTGACGTGACCGGTGCAATATTTGAAAGAAAAAAGGTACAAAGGAAAATGTTTGAAAGTTTAGAAGGATATAGATCGATTTCTATTGCTTATTACATGTGATTAATGAGTTTTATGCTCTATTTCCACTAGTGTGACTTGTCATGCGATTTTGGACACATAAAGTTGCATGGTGCATCACAGCCCATTGATTTCACTGGCACCTGTTCTCATCAATGCCACTTTGAAAATCAGGAACTTTAAAAAGGTACCTGCACTACTTTGATGCGACTTTGATCCAGAGAGTATAAAGTTCGATCAAAGCTGCACTCAAAGTCACACTCTAAATTGCACAACTTAAGAATAGCACTAGTGAAAATGAAGCCACTAGTCTAGAGTGCGACTTTGGAGTGCAACTTTGAGTGCAGCTTTGATCCAACTTTACATTCTCTGGATCAAAGTCACATCAAAGATTGCATCAAAGTAGTGCAGGTACCTATTCAAAGTCGAATAGATGGAAACGGGTGCCATTGAAACCAATGGGCTGTGACTTTTCATGTGTCCAAAGTCGTATGACAAGTCACGCTAGTGGAAACAGAGCCTTAGTCTACGTTTCTACTATTGTGATTTAGAGTGTGACTTTGATGGCACTTTGATCCAACTTTACACTCTCTGGATCAAAGTTGCATCAAAAGTTGCATGAAAGTAATGCAGGTACCTTTTCAAGCCAGGTTTGCACATCTGGTCCCCAAAGCTACCCCCTGCACCTGGAGGTAGTGGGAGCTTTGGAACATGAATAGAATGTGAGTCAAAATAAATTGCAGCATATTGAGGAGAAACTGTTTGTTATTGTTCCGCCAATGTGTCCCTCTGGGAAATTAGGCCCCCCACAACACCAACCCCCCTCTTCTGAGGGATGGAGTTGTAGAGGGCCTCCTCCACATCAATCATAACCAGCCATAAATCCCTAGGGATACAAATTCCATCCAATACTTTCAAAAGATCAATTGTATCTTGCACATAGGAGGGTAAGGAAAGAATGTGAGGATGCAGATAATAATGGACTAGTTGACTGGCCAATTCTGTAAGGCAACCCTCACCCGACACAATGGGCCTGCCAGGTGGCTGGTTAATACACTTATTAATCTTAGGTAAAGCATATAGTGTAGGGGTCCTTGGGTTACAAACATTCAAAAACTCCCACGTGGATTTGTCAGTGGCTCCATTGCTGTATGCTCAACCAATTTGATTTCTGTATTTGGTCTGGGTTAATTGTACATAGGAAGCAGAGACACTTCTATACCATTCCCTGTTTTTTAGGATTCTCAATACCTTGGACTCGTATTGCGCAACTTCCATCACCACTATATTTCCACCCTTGTTGGATGGTTTGATCACGATATGACGTTCTGTTGTAATGATGATAAAGTCTCGGACTGTGCTTTGGAAATATTTGGAGCATTGGTGTTTTTCCAATTTGTTCGTTCAATTTCCTTAACAACTTGCTGGGTAAACGCCTAGATATTGGGGCTCCCTTGTAGTAGGGGAAAAGCCCAAGATTTCAGTTTGTACACATGTGGGGGTGGAAAATATGCTACTTTAGAGGAATCTTAGCTGCTAAAGTTTATGCCAGTATTTGCTGGTACCAGTCTAGGGTAGGGGTCTTCTATAGTATTTCCATCCCCCATAGCTACATTAAATCCTCCAATGTTTTCATGTCATTAATGGAACTATTTTCTTAAAAACTATAATTAAGCAATCCAAGCAGGTCTTCTTTTCTTGCAATTTCTGTGCTGGATTTCTTAAGCATGGAAAAACCTTATCATGAATCACAATAGCTCTTTTGCATAGCAACACCTACGATGCTCTGCCCCCCCACCTCAAAGCATGTTGATGGGAACAAGGGCCTCTTCCCCACAACTGTGGCCGGTGGTTGTGGGGGTATGCAGACAGGGGGCTTATCGATATCTGGAAGCCCCTTTTAACAAGGGGGCCCCCAGATCCTGCCCTCCATGTGAATGAGTATGGGGTACATAGCACCAAAAAAGTGTCAAAAAGTAATAAAAACACAGAGACAGTTTTTGACAATTATTTTTTAAAAAATAAAAAATAAAAAACAGTGTCCCCTGATGTAAACCCATTGTCAATCAAGCCACCCCCGCACCCGGAAAAAAAAACGCTCCCGCCGTCCATGAAGATTGACCACCTACTGCAGGCTCCACCATTTGACAGTTATTTTATAGGGAGGGGAAGGGCCACCTGGTGATGTTGCCGACCCAGTATGCACCAGTCCATGATGTCCGAAGGGGGCGGGGCCACCAGGAAACTGTTTCTGTGTTTTTATTACTTTTTGACTTTTTTAGTGAATGGGTAGGGGGTTCCATACTCATTCACCTCGGGGGAGGGGCCAGGATCTGGGGGCCCCTTGTTAAAGGGGGCTTTCAAGTTCCAATAAAGCCACATACCTGCAGACCTCCAGAATCAATGGGCATGGTTGTGGGGCTGAGGCCTTTGTCCTCATCAATAAGAGAACAAGGTGCTGTGGGGTGGAGTGGCAGAGCCCTCCCGCCCTAAAGCACCCACACTCCCATGTTGAGGGCATGTGGCCTTGTATAGTTTAGGAGGTGGGCTGCTCACACGTCCCCCCTCCTTTCCTCACCTGCCGAGCTATATGCTCGGATTAGGGCCTGGTATGGATTTTGGGGGGAACTCCTTAGAATTCATGTCAGACCCGAAGGGCCTGGTATGGACTGGGGGGGGGGCACACTGTTGTTTTTTAACAATTTTTTCCAGCTAGTTATTACTTTTTTATTCTGCTGTCAGCAGGGAAGCCCATTGACAGCTGATGTATCAGTTGTTAAGGATGCCACGGCTGGCTTCCTAGCCCTGCTCCTTAACAACCATCCTTTTACTGTACCCTGATTGGGCAAAGCTTTGCCCAATTTAGGGTGCATAATGCGCTGTGCAGGGTGCAGTGCAGTGCAGGGCATTCACAGGGTGAACACCCACCGAACACCCTGCAAATGACAGTGTTCTCCAAACGGGGTGAACAGCCAATGTTCAGCCCGAACTCATGCTTGGACCAAATCATTTGCCCAACTCTATAGGATAACAGCATTCCCTCACTGCACTGTTGGTACAAAACATGACCACCTCTCATTTCTATGCCAATAGGATAGATATGTTCTGTAGTCCACAGATTCTGAACTGATTACACTGCTTTGAATTCAGTGCAGCAAAGACAGGGAGCACAAAAAGGTAAGCATTTACTAGATTTTTGACAGGATCAACAGATATTTTGCTGTCCTTGCAGCTTTTTAGCTGATTTCTGCATGGCCTATAGACAAATAACAGCTGGGCGGGAGCTCTCTCATTGTGGGTGGACATCATATGAAATTCATTGTGCACATTTGTGTATATACAAATGCCATTCATTTTGCACATTTGTGTTGCTTGCTGTGATTTGTCACAGCGATCACATGGTACAGACAGGGCCAATCACAGCCCATCCATACCATGTGATTAGCTGTGGCCATTCCCAGCTAATCACAATTGTAAACACTCAATTAACCACTTGTCCTCCGGAAGGTTTACCCTCCCTTCATGACCAGGCCATTTTTTGTGACATGGCACTGTGTTCATTTAACTGACTATTGCATGGTCATGCAGTTCTGATGTCCTCCCCCCCCCCCACAAATAGAGCTTACTTTTGGTGTTTTTTTAATCACCTCTGCAGTTTTTATTTTTTGCGCTATAAAAAAAAAGATTGACATTTTGAAAAAAAATAAAAATAATAATTTTACTTTCTGCTATAAAACAAGTCCAATAAATAAAGGAAGAAACGTCATTTCTTCATCAATTTAGGCCAAAATGTATTCTGTTACATATTTTTGGTAGAAAAAATCCCAGTAAGCAAAAGTTTTAGTATCTAAAAACTATGGGATAGATTTTTTTTGCTAGTTTACAAACTATGGGATAGATTTTTACAGATTTTTTTTTCTAGTAATGGCGGCAATCAGCTAATTATAGTGAGACTGGGAAATTGCGGCGGACAAATTGGAAACTCAGTGACACTGGCAGGGAATGGGGTAACATCAGGGCAGATCAAAGGGTTACATGTGTTCCTAGGGAGTGCTTGCTAACTGTGTGAGGATGCTTCTACTAAGGAAAGGCAGAGATCTGTGTTTTCCGCTTTGTAGGGCAGTGCAATTTTCATTCAAAGTGAGACAGCACTGAAAAGCTGAAAATTAGCCAGGGCAGTAAGGGGGTAAAAGTGCCCAGTATTAAAGTGGTTAAAATAGAAAAAAAAAAAAGAAGTACCATCAATTCATTTTCTAAAACCATAACATCTAATCCTGCTGGTCTCCTTTCTTTTTTCAGGAAGAGGAGGAATTGCTTTTTAGGAAGATATCATGGTAACATGTAATGCAGTCACATGATACAGGGATACGATTTTCACTGCAAAACAATGGGCAGGCATGAAGAAGCACTATGTTGTTAGTCGACATTTATAGGTTGGATGAAGAGACACTGATGTGACTGGAGAACCCATATTGAGATGTGGTGACACCAGAAATAACAGAACCACTGTGATTTTACTGCAGTGCTACCACTACCGCTACTATACGAAACTATACTATACGAAACACTATCCAGTTTGGAACTGAGATTTAGTATTTGATATATAAATAATTCTGGTCTCAGAGCAGTCCTGATACTGCTATAATGCATTGATTATGCATTAGGACTGCCACGGACAGAAAACAAATTTGCCTTGACTTCCACTTTATGGTGGAAAATGTTCAGTCCCTATAGGGTCCAAAGAAAATAAATCAATCCAGAAATGAATTCTAAGAACTCAGCCTGTCTTGTGCAGACACCAGAAAATACAAGGTCCATCAATATTCTGTTGAAAAAAAAAAAGGAATGAACACAATAGGCTTAAAAACCTTTCAAACATTAAAGCATCGGGATTTTACGTGCGACATAGTGAAACTGCTCTGAATGTATAATTAAGTGAGCATCACCTGTTTTTAGATTACATTTTTTTTTCTTCAAACTATTTTTTCCAGTTTTGCCTTAGGATACATGAAGCAGAGAAACAATGGGCACAGAAATTAGTTCTTTAATGTGTGTGTTATGCTCTCTGTAGCACTTTTTATGATTCTACTGAGATTACAAAGCTAATTAGTCAATTGGGTTTACAATAGTAGGTTATGGTTTTTCATTATTTAAGCTGCCCTTGTTTATAAATATACAAAAAAAAAAACTTATTACATACACATGCTTGGCAATATAAATACAGTGTGTTCTGCAGCATATATAAAATGATTACATTTTATTACAAGGTACACATATGAATATAAATAATTTCAGTGATTTTTTCATAATATATTTCTTGGTATAGCTGAAGCCTGGGGGCTAACTTGTGATATGCAAATGAACTTAATTTCTGTTTTTTCTATCGCTGGTTTTCTGCAATTTTAGTGTAATCTAAAGCATCTTATCTTTACTGTTGTTTTTTTTTTTTTCATTGTATTTTTTCACCATGGATACAGTGGTTACACTCAGCTATGTGTCACAAGTCAAATATTTAGATGTGGTCTCAAAACATGATTTTATCCTTATAGTTATGGGAAAGTTACATAGTAGTTGAGGCTGAATAAAGACGATAGTCCATCCAGTTCAACCTGTGTAGGTGTGTGTGGATGTTTTCATTTCCCATACCCCTGAATGTTTTGATCTTGGAGATGTATGTCCAAGAGTCTTTTAAAAGTAGCCATACTCCCCACAGTTACTACAATTTGTGGAAGCGAGTTCCACAATTTCATTGTCCTTACTATAAAAAACCCTTGCGTAGCCTGAGGTTAGATTGCTTCTCCTCTAATCGCATTAAATGGCCTCGTGTCCTTTTGCACTCCTTGCGACTGAATAGTTTTTTTCTATGATGAGATCACCGTTGAGGTATTTGTAAATCGCTATCATGTCCCCTCTCAGGCGTCTTTTCTCTAGGGAGAATAAATTGAGTGCTTATAAACGCTCCTCCTAATTTAGATCATCCAGTCCCCTAATTAGCTTAGTTGCCCTTCTTTGGACTCTTTTCAGTTCCAGCACATTATTTCTGAGAATTGGCGACCAGAACTGGACAGAATACTCCAGGTGTGGCCGGCAGTGTTGGGGTAGTTACTCAAAAAAGGTAACTAGTTACTAGTTACTAGTTACTTCTGTAAATTGTAACGATATTACTTTACTAGTTACTGCATTTGAAAAGTAACTTCAGTACTTATTACTTTACTTTCCTCTTTCTTAATTGACCGTGTGGAAGAAGATACATGACACTCTTTCTGCATAGAGTTTATTGTATAAACGCAGGCTTTGGGAAACATGAGAACAAAACCTGAAAAAACAGAATAAAACATAAAGTGCAACAAAAAGTCATAAACTTCATCCCTCTCTATTCTTCGAAATAACGATTGTATCGCACGGCTTGGGTAACGCAGGAAAGCGCGTTCCTATAGCCTAGTAAAGTAGTGTAGTTACTTCCTATAGCCTAGTAAAGTAGCGTAGTTACCAATATTAGTATTGTAACTATTTACATTACTTAGTTACCAAAAAAGTTATGTAGTTACTGTAATCAGTTACTTTGTAACTAGTTACCCCCAACACTGGTGGCCGGACCAGAGTTTTATAAAGTGGCAGGATTATAGTTTTATCTCTGGAACATATCCCCTTCCTTATGCATGCTAATATTCTGCCGGCTTTGGCAGCTGCAGCTTGACATTGCATGCTATTGCTTAGTCTATCTTCAACTAAGACTCCCAGATCTTTCTCCATTCTTGATTCCCCCAGAGGTTCCCCCCTAAAGCGTATTTTACGGTTATGTTTTTAGTCCCCAAGTGCAATAGTTTACACTTCTCCACATTAAACCTCATTTGCCACGTAGTTGCCCACTCTGTTATCATTATCAGTTGTCATTCTGTAAGATTTCTGCATCATGATGTGAAGTTATTGCCCTGCCTAATATTGTGTCATCTGCAAAAACTGAGATTGAGCTAGTGATCCCGTCCTCAATGCTATTTATGAATAAATTGAACAAAATTGGTCCCAGGACTGAGCCTTGGGGCACCCCACTTATCACTCCAGACCAGTCTGAGTATGCGTTATTTATTACCATACATACTATAGCTTTTTCATTCGCATATATGTTATAGAAAAACTTAACCTTATATATTGTAATGCTATAACTGGAACATGGTTTGAGGTGGACTATAATTGCTGTTTTTTAGTATAGTGTAATTTTAATAGATACTGTACCTTTTATTTTACTATATGTATTCTGCCAAACCTTGCTAAGGTGGAACAATATTCTTTTTCTGTTGGGGCCATACTTTTTATAGGAGAGCATTCTAAAGCTGACTATACACTGATCACCATTTAGGAGGTTCGGCAAGTAATGGCCACAATTTAATTAGTGTTATCAGTGTGTGCCCCTTTAACCTCGATATAAGTAAATCATGTGATCGACTTCTGGGACATGTTGCAACATTTCCCTCGATCAACTTTTTGCCACTGTCAAACAATGTGCTGGCAGGGGGATTCCTCCATCTGTGTGTATGGAAGAATCTGTTATTTATAATGTATGGCTAGCCAAAGTGAAACATACCTATTATTCACAATTTCTATTGGCTGCTTTCTATCCTTTCAACCATCCTTTCAATCCTATGGAACATTTAGTAATTGTGGCTTTTGTCCCTTTGCCCCTGGTTGATTAATGAAGATTAGCACATGGACTAAGGTCCTGGTGGCCAATGTGTAATCATCAGTATACATAGGGAGGCATAAGTAAGATAGTCAGAGTTGAGGCTTAAAGTGATTGTAAAGTATTGTTTTTTTTTAATTAAAAATAGAAAAACCTGTTATACTTACCTCCACTGTGCAGTTGGTTTTGCACAGAGCAACCTGGATCCTCCTCTTCTCGAGTCCCTCTTCTGCCCTCCTGGACTCTCTCTTTATGGGGGCACCGCGCCAAGTCACAGCTTCGTGTGTTCATTCAGACATGGAGCCGCAGCCCGACCCTGCCCCCTTTCTCTTCTCATTGGCTGACTGACCTTGATTGACAGCAGCAGGAGCCAATGGCACCACGAGGAGGGGAGTCCCGGGCATCTGAGACATGGCTACAACATCACTGGATCTAGATGGGGCTCATGTAAGCATTAGGGGGGCTGAGGGGGGCTCCTGCACACAGAAGGTTTTTTTTTTATCTTAATGCAAAGAATACATTAAGATAAAAAGCCCTCTGACTTTACAACACCTTTAAAAAAAAGTGCTGCACAAACTGTTTGTTTTATATAAATCTGGTATTATAATAATAATAATTTTCTAAATCAAGGGCTTTACTTGCCAGACCAGGAGTTGCAGACAGGGAAGTATGCCCAAAAGTTGTATGCTCACTTAGTCTTTCAGTTAAAGTGATTGTAAAGGTTCTATTTTTTTAAATACAAAACTTGTCATTCTTACCTGATCTGTGCAATGTTTGTGCACAGAGCAGCCCCAATTCTCCTTTTCTGGGGTCCCCCACTGGCACTCTGAGCACTTCTTCTGTGGAAGGTAGATGTGGATAATGTGACAGCTTCCAGTTGTCAATGGTTGATAAGAAACAGCATCCGTTTGCACCCACTGCATCCTTATCAAACACTGATGGCACCCATCCCATTAACTTACATGACAGGAAATCCCCTGCCAAGGAAACAAATGGGCAGGTAATGGGGCAGGTTACATCTTTGTCTAAAAAAGGCCACATGGACATATTTGGGCCATAATGTCACCACTATCCCAACTATCAATGCTTTATAAGGAAGCAGTGGCTGCTTGCACCTTCTGTGTTCTTACCAATCACTGATATCACCCAGCCAAATCACTTACATGGCCAGTCATCTCCAGCCATGAAAGAAAATGGGCAGGGAATGGACCATTACATTATTGCCTAAATATGACCACATGACCATATTTGGACAATAATATCCATGCAATACCAATACCATAAAAATAACTTAGTTCCTGGTTACATTCAATTTAAAAAAAAATCTTGCATTAGTACATGTTCCCCAGGGCAGTCCATACCCCACCATGCCATTTTTTACACCTTCTTGCCAATTATCCCCAAAAATAATTTTAATTTTTAATTTTACAGATTCAGCTTCCATTGCTTTCAATGGGTTTCAGGTTTGGCATCCAAGCTTCTTTGAAGTTCTCCAAATTCTGCTTGAACAGAATCCAGGGCAGTTTGGCTTATCACTAATGCCCAGTAACTTCTTTTTGTACAATTGAAGTATGGCCCCATTCAAGTCAGCAGGTACAAGCAGCAATGAGAAGATTTCTCAATGAAGAATGTAAATATGATGCGAGGCTGCTAAGTGGGTTAGTGGAGTAGTTTTCACTGAGTATGTTGAGGGTGGTGAATATGGAGTTGGAGAATATTTATCTAAACCATGTCCTTTAAAGAAAGAAAAAAAAAAAAAAAAGATACTGAATGTGGAAGGATGGTACTTATATTTGTCCCACTTTTTCAGGAAAACATGTTGGGAGGTTTGCTGTGTATCAGCATGAATTCAGAGACACTTTGTTTTAATACAAATAGCTATTTTAAACCATAGTAAGCACTGTACAAAATTACTCACACTGTTAATGTTTACTTAGATAACAGAAGAAACAATTTTACAAATGATAACAGAGCTTTTATTAGAGAGTGTAATTATGCACACATATTCACTGTGTGGATCAATGTCTGCTTCTTAGTAATACCAGTAAAAGAGTTAAAGCTTTTTGCACATTTGTGGAAGAAGGAATATTTAACTTTTCCGTAGGAAACCAAGGCCCCAATTTAGAGATTAGATTCAATCTCAAAATGGTAACAAAAGCATAAATTATTTTGTATTAAAATGGGAACTAAAGCTTGTTGTTATGCAGATTTTTAAAAATATATAGTTTAAAGGGAAACTATTAAGGGAAAACATTTTAAATGTGTCTTTTTTTTAGCGATACGGTACATGCAAAAAAACATCAACTTATTGTTAACCATTTTATCAATAATATATTACAAACTTTTTTTTTCCCCAAAGTGATTATCTATGCACACGAGGCAGCCTTGTAGATCCTTTTACCTAACTTCTAAATGAAAGCATTGGTAGGTAGAGATCACATGATCTAGTCTGACAAGGCTTCATGCTGAGGAATAACCTTATTTTATTAATGACAATGAAAAAGTACTTACTGTATTTACTCACGGTATTATTGTGATTTGGAAATTCTGAATGTATATTCTAAATGCACAGAATATAACTAGCTATTAATATTATTAGGTAATAACATCATATATTCTTGATCCAGGGAGTATCTGACTGTCTTAGGTGATTGGTATACTGTATATATACAGTGGGGATCGAAAGTTGGGGCACCCCAGGTAAAGATTTGTATTTATGTGCATAAAGAACCCAAGGAAAGATGGAAAAATCTCCAAAAAAAAATCTCCAATTTGTCAACAAAAGTTAGATTTTATTTCCATTATTGACACTTTCAAAATTACAGAAAACAAAAAAATGGCGTCTGCAGAATTTATAGCATGCACTGCCTCCTTTGCAAGGCTGAGACCTGCCAGTGTCATGGATTGTTCTCAATCATCGTCTGGGAAGACCAGGTGATGTCAATCTCAAAGGTTTTAAATGCCCAGACTCATCTGACCTTGCCCCAACAATCAGCACCATGGGATCTTCTAAGCAGTTGTCTAGAAAACTGAAACTGAAAATAGTTGATGCTCACAAAGCTGGAGAAGGCTATAAGAAGATACCATAGCATTTTCAGATGTCAATATCCTCTGTTCGGAATGTAATTAAGAAATGGCAGTCATCAGGAACAGTGAAAGTTAAAGCAAGATCTGGAAGACCAAGAAAAATATCAGACAGAACAGCTCGCAGGATTGTGAAAAAAACAAATCAAAACCCACGTTTGACTGCACGATCCCTCCAGAAAGATCTGGCAGACACTGGAGTTGTGGTACACTATTCCACTATAAAGAGATACTTGTACAAGTATGGTCTTCATGGAAGAGTCATCAGAAGAAAACCTCTTCTACGTCCTCACCACAAAAATCAGCGTCCTCACCACAAAAATTTCAGTCTCTCGATGTTCAAAACTGATAGAGACATACCCCAAGCAACTTACAGCTGTAATCGCAGCAAAATGTGGCGCTACAAAGTATTAACTTAAGGGGGCTGAATAATTTAGCACGCCCAATTTTTCAGTTTTTTATTTGTTAAAAAAGTTTGAAATACCCAATAAATTTCGTTCCATTTCATGATTGTGTCCCACTTGTTGTTGATTCTTCACAAAAAATTACAGTTTTATATCTTTATGTTTGAAGCCTGAAATGTGGCAAAAGGTCGCAAAGTTCAAGGGGGGGGCGAATACTTTCGCAAGGCACTGTATATATATATATATATATATATATATATATATATATATATATATACATATATATATATATATATATATATATATAATAAGGGTTTTTTGCATTTTTCTGTATTAACTGGCGCTTTAGGGAGTTGCATTAATTTATTTTTATATTTTGGTTGAATAAATTTAAAGAAAATTGCATAATCAGACTGGTATTTGTATGGTAAGCTTTACCTGTTACCACAGCTTAACACATAAATGCAACATTGCAGAAGTAGGTTTTTCTCCAAGGCACGGCTAAATGCAATTTATAGTGTACTGTGTCACTGTCCGCTCCTGGTCTTATGCTATTGATCAGAAGCTGTGAGCTGTGAGGATACCAGACTTGTAATGAAAGTGCTGTGTGATCGATTCCCCTGGCCAGCCAGTGACTTATTTATTGGAATTCAGAGGTCAGAGAGCCTGTGATAAAGCCCATTTGTTCGTCATTTGACGAACAAGCGAACAGCCAATGTTCGAGTCAAACTTACGTTCGACTCGAACTCGAAGCTCATCCCTAATCACAATACTTTAGGTAATATAGTGTGTGTGCGTGCGTGTATGTATGTGTATATATATATATATATATATATATATATATATATATATATATATATATATATATATATATTTACAGTATCTCACAAAAGCGAGTACACCCCTCACATTTTTGTAAATATTTACTGTAAGTGTTCTTTCCTATGGCAAGTACACTTACTATTCTTTCACATATATATTATTCTTATTATAGTGAAAGCCTATGGGAAAATGTGGCACCCTAACTCCTCCCACAGTTTTTAAACTAGATAGACAAGTAATATACCGAAAAAAGCGGATTGTTTCCGATCATGTTGCTTTTACTTTTTTGAAGATTTTTCCAAATGGTTTGTGAAATATCGTCATTTTTGTGGTGAAATTTGGCGAAATTGGCCCCTTAGGAATGAATGGCGGAATGTTCAAAACTAGAGTGGGGCCTGAAAATAGTTAGAGGGTGAGAGAAGAAATCTTGCCACAATTTCTAAACTGCTGCCACTCCCTCATTTTTAAAGCCACCTACACAAATGTTACAAAAAATTTTTGCCAGTCCCTGCTGCCACTTAAGATGTCCACATCTAAGCCATAGCCCTAATAGTTTTTACACTATGACCGTTTGTTTCCAACTCATGCCGTCCATTGACATTCATTGAAACTGCACTCAAACCCAGTGGCGGCTGGTGCTCAAAATGTTTTTTTGGGGGGGGGGGGGGTGCAAACAGAAAAATGTAATAGGCTTTGTGGCAAAAAACGCGGTAAAAAATGAGTGACCAGTGTGCCCCCTTCAATGCAGAGTGACCAGTGTGCCCCCTTCAATGCAGAGTGACCAGTGTGCCCCCTTCAATGCAGAGTGACCAGTGTGCCCCCATCAATGCAGAGTGACCAGTGATCAGTGTTCCCCCATCTATGCAGAGTGACCAGTGACCAGTGTGCTCCCATCAATGTAGAGTGACCAGTGTGCCCCCTTCAATGCAGAGTGACCAGCGTGCCCCCTTCAATGCAGAGTGACCAGCATGCCCGGATCAATGCAAAGTGACCAGCGTGCCCCCTTCAATGCAGAGTGACCATCATGCCCCCTTCAATGCAGAGTGACCAGCGTGCCCCCTTCAATGCAGAGTGACCATCATGCCCCCTTCAATGCAGAGTGACCATCATGCCCCCTTCAATGCAGAGTGACCAGTGTGCCCCCTTCAATGCAGAGTGACCAGCGTGCCTCCTTCAATGCAGAGTGACCAGCGTGCCCCCTTCAATGCAGAGTGACCAGCGTGCCCCCTTCAATGCAGAGTGACCAGTGCACTTACCTGATTTTCAGCGGCGGCTTCTCCTCAGTCCCCCGCGTCTCCTCGAGTCCTCCTGCCTCCTCCTTTTCCTCCTCCTTGGCCAATGGCATGGGTTCGCCTTTCGGCCAATCAGGAAATGGGTCTCAGACCCGCTTCCTGATTGGCCAGGAGGAGGATCCGTGTGACAATAGCAAATTTTAATTTGCTATTGTCACACAAATGAGTGGGCTAGGGCGCAGTGCTCTTTGCCCCGGACCCACCCTTTTCTGAAGCCTATTAGAGCCTCTGGCTCTAATCAGGTGCTTCAGAAAAAAAAAACCCATTGAACTCAATGCGTCTGGTGCCCCGCATGTAGATTAGGGGGCCGGACGCATGGATAGGGGGGGCGGCGCCCCTGCGCCCCCAACACACCAGCCGCCACTGCTCAAACCATCTCAAATTTCAAGGCCATTTTCTACCCTGTGACTGTGCCTTCAGTTTTAATGTTTCATAGACATACTATACAACAAAATGTTGGCCGGGGTCTTGTGATTCCTATGGTATAAGTATCTAAGCTGGGAGATTTAGAGCTTTTACACTAGAGACGTATGAAGATGGGCACCTCCAACTTTGGTAACTTGCCCCATAAGAATGAATGATGGAATGTTCCGGAATGTTCAAAATTATACCGTTTGTTTCCAACTGCCAACATTTCTTAACTGCTGCCACTCCCACACACACACACACCACACCACACACACACAAACACCACACACACACACCCCACACACCCCCACACACACACCACAGGCACCACACACACACACACCCCACACTTTCACACACCACACTTACACACACACACCACACACACACATACACACACACACAACACACACACACACAGTTTCCTGTCCCCTCAAAATATCTCAACGCACAGCCATTAATGTCTAAACCGCTGGCAACATAAGTGAGTACACCCCTAAGTGAAAATGTCCAAATTGTGTCAATATTTTGTGTGGCCACCATTATTTTCCAGCACTGCCTTAACCCTATTGGGCATGGAGTTCACCGGAGCTTCACAGGTTGCCACTGGAGTCCTCTTCCACTCCTCAATGACAACATCATGGAGCTGGTGGATGTTAGAGACCTTGCACTCCTCCACCTTCCGTTTGAGGATGCCCCACAGATGTTCAATAGGGTTTAGGTCTGGAGACATGCTTGGGCAGTCCATCAGCTTTACCTTCAGCTACTTTACCAAGGTCATCTTGGAGGGGTGCTTGGGGTCATTATCATGTTGGAATACTGCCCTACGGCTCAGCCTCTGAAGAGAGGGAATCATGCTCTGCTTCAGTATGTCACAGTACCTGTTGGCATTAATGGTTCCCTCAATGAACTGTAGCTCCTCACCCATGCAGCCCCAGACCATGACACTCCCACCACCATGCTTGACTGTAGGCAAGACACACTTGTCTTTGTACTCTTCACCTGGTTGCCGCCACACACGTTTGACACCATTTGAACCAAATAAGTTTATCTTGGTCTCATCAGACCACAGGATATGGTTTCAGTAATCCATGTCCTTAGTCTGCTTTTCTTCAGCAAACTGTTTGCGGGCTTTCTTGTGCATCATCTTTAGAAGAGGCTTTCTTCTGGGACAACAGTCATGCAGACCAATTTGATGCAGTGTGTGGCGTATGGTCTGAGCACTGACAGGCTTACTCCCCACCCCTTTAACCTCTGCAGCAATGCTGGCAGCACTCATATGTCTTTTTCCCAAAGACAATCTCTGGATATGATGCTGAGCGTGTGCATTCAACTTCTTTGGTCGACCATGGCGAGTCCTGTTCTGAGTGGAACCTGTCCTGGTAAACCGCTGTATGGTCTTGACCACCTTGCTGCAGCTCCGTTTCAGGGTCTTTGCAATCTTCTTATAGCCTAGACCATCTTTATGTAGAGCAACAATTCTTTTTTTCAGATCATCAGAGAGTTTTTTGCCATGAGGTGCCATGTTGAACTTCCAGTGACCGGTATGAGAGAGTGAGAGCGATAACACCAAATGTAATACACCTGCTACCCATTCACACCTGAGACCTTGTAAAACTAACGAGTCACATGACAGGAGGGAAAATGTCTAATTGGACCCAATTTGGACATTTTCACTTAGAAGTGTGTGCACTTTTGTTGCCAACGGTTTAGATATTAATGGCTGTGTGTTGAGTTATTTTGCACTGTTATACTGTACACTCACTACTTTACATTGTAGCAAAGTGTAATTTATTCAGTGTTGTCACATGAAAAGATATTATAAAATATTTACAAAAATGTGAGGGGTGTACTCACTTTTGTGAGATACTGTATGTATATATATATATATATATATATATATTCCCAGTTCCCTAGCTATGCAGATTTGACCATCCTTGCTGTTGATTCCTGACACCAAAGGAGTGTCTGGAGGGGAAGGGGTGAGAGCGCTTGCTCAAGGATCACCCACCTCTTTGCCTTTGCATGTTTGCATCATTCCAGTACCCTTGCTAGGTGTGTTGCCTGGAGATAAAGGGCTGGTTAAGGAAATCCACGCCCCCTCTACATTTTGGAAGACTCAGAATATCTGCCTTTCTTTTAGGTTTTTGATCTACCCACAAAAAACTGTTAAAAATTCACAGTTCATTTTTTTTTAAGAAGATTGGAGGGATAGAAATTGGGAGAGTTTGAAAAAGATACAATAATTGGGGAGTGCATTCATCTCTAGAATGCTGTTCCTCTCTAACCATGCATGAGTGGAATGTCTCCAGTTCTTTGGGTCCCATCAGAGCTTTGCTAAAGAGGGCTGATAGTTTTCTTGAAATGCATTGTTCATCAAGTAAGATAAATCTCAAGATACTTAAGTTTTCCTTTTGCCCACTTAAATGGAAAGTTTGTCTATAAGGCTTGCATTTTGATAGAAGGGATAGAAATAATTAAAGCTTCTGAATAAGGGCTCTTTCACACAGGCGGACCGTTCAGATGCGCCTGTCTGTTTTTTTGGCGGATCTGAACGGTCCCCCCATACATCCCTATGGGGCATCTGATGTCAGCGGAGACATGTCCGCTGACATCTGATCCGATCCGTCAAATCTGGACAGATGGAAACCCTATTTTCCATCCGTCCAGCGGATCAGATCGGATCGGATGGGATCGGATGAGAACGGACCTGCGGTCTGTTCCCATCTGATACCCCCATAGAGATGTATGGGGAACTGACAGCTGTGTCTCCGCATCACAGCACAGAGAACAGCTGTCAGCCTCCTGCTCAACGGGGGATCGGTGGATCGATCGCCCGCTGAATAAAAACGGAGTCCGTCCGACGGACGGACAGTGTGAAAGGGGCCTTAGCCTCACGTTTTTGTAGCAGATTAGGGACAGATATTTCTAGTCTAGAACAGCAAGTAATTTGCATAGGCAGCAACCATGTCATTCACTTCAACATACAGTATGTCCGGGTTTATTCTGATGTGTCTAACTAGAGGCTTCAGTATCAGAATAAAAAAAGGCTTCAAGAGTGGGCAGTCCTGTCTGGTACCATTTGTTATGGAAAAATCTGATGAAATTTAATTTATTAAATATAACACAATAACTTTTACCACTGTAACTGGGTGCATGTATAAGGTATTCACCCATCTGAGCATATTATTGCCTAGGTCATTCTGAGTGAGCATTCTTCTCAAAAAGCTCCAATTCCCTCTGTCAAAGTCCTTCTCTACATCTGCTAAGAGAAGCAACAGTGGGAGGAACTTAACTTGACATTGGAAGGATGAATTAACTTCGGTGCCCTGCAAGTGTTGTCATGGGACTTTCTACAAGATATAAACCCAACTTAATAATAATATAAGGTATCGTATGAGATAAACAAGGAATATGACATTTAGCTAAGTATTTGTCAAAGAGTTTTAAAGAGCTTTAAAAGGCAATATCTGTCAGTAACAGATATAAAAAGACATCTTTCTCTTTAGCCTCTACGGTTATGTGGGCACACCCGTATCCCTGGGCAATGGGTGTCCTTATAAAATATAGTTCTAGGCCTTTAGAAACCATGCCAATCAGCTCTGCTGGAAAATGTTATAGCATAAAGAGAGAAGTAATCTGAGTGACGGAGAAGGAAGTTCAGAACAGAACAGTGAAGAAGGGATGTAGATCAAATTGTGGGCAAGTGATTCAAAAGTGCTGAAGTAAGCAGTGGGCAAAAGGTGAGGGGAGATACAAGTGAGTGGTGGATGGTGATTTTAGGTGGAACTGCTTTGGAAGAAGAATTTTGAGGAAGAAGGGAGGTTTTCTTTGAGGGGTGTTTTCTTGAGGTAAGGAGTGTTCCTTTTTGGGTGGAGTGAGGGATTATTTTTTAAATGCCATTAATCTATTCTGTGAGTTAAGCACCCCTGACATCTATAAGCTGGGAGTGCAGCAGTCAGGTTTTATGTATATGTGTATATGTGTGTATTCACTATCCTAAACGCCAGTCACTATACACTTTACAGCATAGCACACACCCTTTAATGTTGTGTATTACATACTTAAAGCCGCTGCACTCTGTACACTTCACTGTACATTACATACTGTACACTGACTGGACTGTATGATACATACTGCAATATGTACTTTATAAACTCATAATCCCTGCACTCTGTATGCCAATAGTAATGAAATAATTCTGCCCGAAGTGTTCAATATCTCAACTATTGCAAGTTGCTATGTAGCTCCTGACTACTTCAAAGTAGGCTCAGACAAATTTCTAGCTATCTGTCTATATTGTGTGTGCAGAAAAAAATATTTAATGAAAAAGCTTCAGTGTTTTTAAACTGATTCTGCTGAGGTTTATATGTGTCTGTGAATATCATAAATTAAAGAGATCCTAAGTATTTACCCCATACTCATTCACATGGGGGGGGCAGGATCTGGGGGCTTCCAGATTCCGATAAGTCATACCCAAATCCTCCACAACCACTGGGCCAGGGTTGTGCAGAAGAGCCCCTTGTCCCCATCAATATGGGGGATAGCTACGGGATGGGGCCACCCGATGACATCATCAGGTAGCCCTGCCTCTTAGTTATTTAAGAAGTGCCAGACAGCGGGAGCCTTCATCTGGTGCAGAGCTTTTTTTTATTTATTTTTTCTTCGGGTCAGTGGCAGCAGCGGGTATCATGATTTACACTGGATCTACTTCGGGGGCATTTATTTTTTGGGTTTTTTGTTTTTAAACAAGGAATTGTCAAAAACTGTTTTTTTTTTTTTTACTGTTTACACTTTTTTGGTGAATGAGTAGTCATTGATATTTGTATTTTTGTATCATATTTGTATATTTTGTTAAAGGGGGCTTTAAGATTCCGATAAGTCACCCCCCCACACCCCTACAACAGCCGGGCTAGGGTTGTGGGGAAGAGGCCCTTGTCCCCATCAACATGGAGACAAGTTGCTTTGGAGGAGGCAGATCCCCCCTGCCCAAAAGTGCCCCCCCATGTTGAGGGCATGTGGCTTGGTATGGTTCAGGAGGTGGGGGCGCTCTCTTGTCCCCCTTTCCGGGCCTGCCAGGCAGCTTGCTCCGATAAGTGTCTGAATTTTGGGGGGACCCCATTCTGTTTTTTTCTGCAATTTTTATTGCCGGAATTCTTTTGTTTGCATTCATCTGTCAGAGGGGAAGCTGACAGCTGATGAGTCATCAGTTGTTAAGGACACGGCAGCCGGTTTCCCAGCCCACACCTTAACAATCAGCTATCATCTTTCAACCGGTCTAAATTTTTACAAAAATTTTGAAATTCATTAGAAAAGGAATATACAAAACGAAATTAAACACATTTCAATAAAATTTGCTACTATTTCATTTGGAGATTCAGGTACATCCGTATCTCCGATTAACCACACATTTGTTCGAATATATATTCAGACCGACACAAATTGCATATGTCTAGAAATGGTTGGGGTAAGGCTGCTCCCCACTAACCCAGGATAAAAGTGTATGACACACATAGTATTGTAGCTTGCTTTAACTGCATACTGTCTGTTTTTATCGGAAGCTTACCTGTTACAATATCCTGCTGCAAATTATTTTCAATAAAATGAACTGATACAAAAGCAATTAGCATATAGAAGACTTGGTTACTGTTTTAGAATTGCAAATGGCTCAGTAATGTGAGTCAATTTAAAATGGAAGCTTGGAAGCCGGAAACCTTTAATGACTTTGTTCTGTAGCCCTATCATATAGTTAAATAGTAACTTGACTTTTGTTGAGAAAAAACATTCCCCTCTGAGTGATCTATGTACATTGCAAGGAATTTAAAACAACTTTGTTGCTGATTCCTACCTTTTGTTATTCTAAAGAAATCGCTGTTAATTGGTCTGTGTCCATGTGGAAAGCGAATCACATGGGAGTGGCTTCATAGTTCTCAACCAGCTGCTGCACTTATACGGCTTTAATGAGGACAATTGCAGGGTCTGCATCCCTTTAAATGTGATTTCCTATTGGGAGTATATCACCAAAAATGGCATTTTTATTGCAGAGGATGCCTGAAATCTGACTTGAATCTTAGTGCACACAAGTGTATAGAGCACCTCCAGGGAGCCATATTGCATTGCATTTTATGGCAAATTGCAGAGCTGCAGATTGAAAAGGAAAGGTAATTTTTAATAACATTCAATTACAATATGGCTTGTGTCGCAATTGTACAGTATATTGAAATATTTTTTTTTTTTGCTATTTTTTTCCCACAAAAGTGGAGTTACCCTTTAAGCCTCTACTGCGTTTGTTCCATTTTGTGAAACACAATAACCACAATCACCTAAAACAAAGGTTTGAATTTACTTAATACTGCTTAACTCTCTCCGCCTGGCCTATAGCAGATTGACGGCCGGGATGGTACTTTCTCTTTCTGATGGTATGTCATATGACATCCACCCAGAAGGGGTCATACAGCGGCGTGATCTGTCACAAGCTGTGTTCACTTCAATACAGGGCACTTTCACATTCTTCCTGCCCTGGCCAATTTTTAGCATTCAGCGCTGTTGCAATTTGAATGACAATTGTGTGGTCATGCATTACTGTAGCCATATAAAAATTTTATCATTTTTTGACACAAATAGAGTTTTCTTTGTTACCATAGATAGTAACACTGCACTACTCTGGGAAAGTTATCAGGATTTTTTTTTTACACATTATGATTGCTTGTATCAGTGAATTTCATTGGTATAAGCAACCATTTTTACTGCACAAATCAAATTTATTTTGTGTGTTTTGTTGTAAATAGCTGTGATTAGCTGCAGTAAACACATGGTACAGATGGACTGTGATTGGCCCTGTCTGTACCATGTAATCACTGTGACCAATTACAGCTAGCAACACAATTGTACACATTGGATGGCATAAGAGGAAGCCTTCCATTGTTTACAATTGTCAAGTGATCCGCTGTGATTGGTCACAGCAATCACATGTTACCAGCAGTGGGCTGATACAGTAATCAGTCATCAGCTGTGTCTGGCAGACACAGCCGGTGACAGATCATTGCGCGGCCCGTGGCCACACGAGAGACACACTCTGGGAGGATGTTATGGTGTCCATCTGGAACGGAGAAAGTCCAGTTAAAAAAAAATGTATTTTTATTATACTATTAGATGATGCTGCTATTTATTTATTTTTTTATCCTTAGCACACAAATGAAAAACTCAGAAAGCCTTATTGAAAAAGGCAAAAAGCAGAGTGCTGCAACTCATGGGAAACAACCACATCATTCAAGATTAGGAATGAGAAAAACATTCCTTGGTTCACTGAATTTCTGCCAAACATATCAAAAGTTTAGATGCTGAATCTGAACCCAACTGAAGTCAATAGGAGCCAAATCTGTCAAATCCATTTTTTTTGTTCAATTTTTAGGGCTAATAGGCAAAAAAGAGGCAAAAAAGTGCATGGGGGACTGAATTTAACCACTTCAAGACTGGATTGTATAACCCCCTTCCTGCCCAGTCCATGTTTCCGTTTTTAGCACTGTCATACTTAGATAATTACTCAGTCAAGCAACACTGTATGCAAATTAAATTTGTATTATTTTTTGAGACAGATAAAGATTTATTTTGGTGATATTATTCACCACTGTTTTTTTTATTTGTTGCATTATAAAGAAAAAATTACTATTATTTAAATACTGTTTTCTTAGTGTTCGTTATAAAAGTTTAAGTCCAGAGCTCCACTCCATTGCTCGGATCTCTAGCAACCACAGGCAACCGCCCAACCCGCAATTCAGCCATGCTGAACGGGTAAGAGCTGAGGATCATACCACGCATGTTCAGACAGTGTTCAAAGGTGCTAGTTTCCCGCCACCTCACCGACTACTACAGCTCCACGGCCATGCACTCGGCCCAAAATGGCGGCGGCTCTGGGAATGGCACATCCTCCATCTCCCAGCCTAAGACCATCTCCCAGCCTAAGAGGATACAATAAATTACTCCACACCAAGGATATTCCTCTGCCGTGATCACCAGGGAGGACATGGGCATGCTGCCATCACCAAAACCGCCCTCCTCAACACAAACGTCTGACAGAGGTAAGAGGCTGGCATCTTCTCCTGCTCTATCTCCCTGCAAAGAACCCCAACCCAAAAAGCAATTTTGTGCCAGCATATCGAATGGTGCCTCTGAATCAGAGCATACTCCAGCCCTTGCAGCCATCCCTGTTTCAGACAATCCTGTTTCTGGAGCCATGCTACAGAGACAATTGAGTACTGTCCGTGATACTTTTTTTATTTGCACTAATATACAATTTTTCAGGACAAGCTTTCGGGGTATGTCCCCTTCATCAAGATCCAAGCAGTACTCATGCTCAAATCTATGCTCCTCACTCTGCAAAAAGATTTACAAAGGGAACTTTAAATCTCCAATCTCTTGTGATACATAACAGACTGTTTAGAAGAAAGAGCTGATGCACTGGAGGAAAATATGTATGACCATGCCAAAGCACATAGTGAACTCTTAGATGCACACGATCACCATGCAGAAGAAATACATTGCATTAAAATGAAATTGGGTGACCTTAAAGATTGCTCTAAGCAAAATCATTTTAAATTCAGTGACATCCCAGGATCAGTTAAAACAAATGAGCTCACTCCCTATTTGCCACAACTGTTCTCACAACTACTCCCCCACCTAAACGCATGCAATCTTACTATTGACTGGGACCATAGAATTGTTAAAACCTGCTCACCTCCCCACCGATGTCCCAAGAGATTTTCTGGCACGCCGCCAAGGAAATCAAACCCCTACCAGCACCCTACACCAATATCCTACTCTTCAGCCATCTCTCTCCAGCCACAATGGAAATGCGTAGAGCTTTTGCAGCTATCACTTCCATTCTCCAGGAATTAAAAATTACCTACAAGTAGGTCTTCCCCACCAAATCGATTTTCAATTATTAGTAGCAATTTATACTGAGACAGTGGCGGGTATCAGATCCCTGCCCTTCTCACTAACTCGTGACCAAGGACCAGCCAATCTCACACCCTGCTGTCACTTGTGTAACAATGCCACTCTCAGCTGCACCCTGCACAAAGATTTTCCAGCTGGCAGGACCACACTCTAGATGCCAGCAGGCTGATTGCCACCGGGCTAATTAAGCAATTAACCCTTTCACTGCCACCACCTCTACGTTATGAGCCCAGAGGACGCTCGTAATTTTAGAAATACTAATTATGATTTTAGAATATACGTCTGTAACACGCACTGTCACCACAGATAGGAATGTTCAGAGGATTTATTCTATACAGTAGCACTCTTCAAGAGACAGGTTCGTTGTTAGTTTGCAATAAGAGCTTAGGGACAAGATTAACGCTTTTCAAAATAAAGTTTAATAATAAAAAGGTTAAAATTGGGGCAAGTAAAATATTTACAGAAAAAGTGTTTCAAACAAAAATAGAGACACAATTCAGCAATTTAGAAAAATAAGATAGAATTGAGAAGTAAGGACACTTGCATTCAATGTCCTGAGTGTTATCAAAGTTCAGAGTTCAATAGCTGAGCCAGTTGTGATCGGTTCTCAAACTTGATAGATGTTCCTTCTTGATGTTACCATGAGAACTCCAACCTTGTCTGCTTCTCTCCTTTTTCTCTGAGACTGCAGTGGTGTCTTAACAGATGCCCCTGACCAATTAAAACAGAGGGGCAATGGGCTGTCCTGGGTTTATGACAAATATCAAGACCTCCTTTGTGGACAGAGTCATGGCACTCTCAATATCTCGAAATATGTAATAGTTACATTCTTTAAACTGCTAGCTTATCATTCAGCATGTCATTTGCCATCAAAAGATACTAAACATGAACATGATCACACAGGGAATATCGTATCGCTATCTTCTATTCTATATGTGATAGGGTGGTCATGCATGGTCTTAATTCGATCAGTATGACATTTATCATCCAAATATATACTTATTGTTAATGTGTCATGTTCCTGTCTGAATTTATGAATTGTGTATGTATTGTTACATTTTCTAATGAACAGCTTGGCTGCGTGGTATTTATGAAACAGCTCTGGTCAGCCTTAATGGATTTGCTAATTTTTACGACTGGCCTGTTCTGGAAGAACAACATCTGGCCAGGTTTTCTGTCTGTGCTGAGATAAGGTTCCTTTGAAGGGCCCAGCCCCCCTGCATTCATTAAGTTAATTGAGGTAGGGAGGGAGAAAAATATCACTGAGTACACATTTGGCCTGCTAGACTGTGTTACTGAACAAAATGGTTGCTTGCGGCTGCTTCTAGTATATCCAGTGCAGGATATCATTACAGAAACCCATTCTCATACCCAAAGACGAATATAAAAACTGACCAAGTGGGGGGTTGCTGCCTCTCCCTCCCAATGCATCGGAGCATAGGGTCTTCCAAGCAACACCACCACCCCCCCGGAACCTGGCACCCGATAAAGACAGAGGCTAACAGCTACTAATGCCACTGGTCCCGTGCATGCATTAGATCCAGCATGAGCAACGATACGTCTGTTGATCCACTCCCTTAGGTTTCAGTGTGCTGAGCACACTACTGTACATCAATCATTCATTCTAAATTGTTGATACTACTATTTCTAGTGTGAATTGTATTTTATTTCCTATTGAGCTACACCAGTTCTTTTTTCTTTTCTTTTTCTTTCAATTCATCTGTCTAGTCACATATTGCATATCCTGTACTTATTTTATATTTTGTAAACTGGCTTGATACCCTTACTATACTTATTTGACAAGTGTCTAAAAGTGTAGTCCTGCTTCCCTCGCTCACAACTCCAGGTAACACTCCTCATTGTGGCCATCACAATCACATCTCTGAACGCTAAAGGCTTGAACTCCCCTTTCAAGCGAAACCTTCTATGGAAGGGGGCTTTGCTCCAACACCCAGATGTACTCTGTGTCCAAGATGTTAGCACAAGAGATACCCACATTGTTTTTTCACTAACGCCCCTACTAAAAAGAAAGGGGTTATGATCGCTATCAGCACATCTATATAATTTACACTGCACCACTGCAAGTCCGATGAAGATGGCAGGTACCTAATCCTCTCCGCAACAATTGAGAACCAACACCTCACTTTAGTTAATCCTTATGCGTCTAACATGGCTCAAAAAATCAAATCTATACAAATCTGCTCTCCAAATTAGCACCATATAGAGCTGACTCGGTTATATTTTGTGCGGCCTTAAACTACATCATTGACACCAATCTTGACACCTCCAATCCAACAAAATGAAGGCCCTCCACCCCATTCTCACTACTAAAAAATAAAGCCCTATATGACCCCTGGAGGTGCTTGCATGACGAGGAACAAGACTACACCTTCTATTCCCACTAACAGCGATCTTATTCTCGGATCAATTTATTTCTAATCGACAAATACTTACTCCAATCAGTCACAGAAGCAAGCATTGGCATGTTCACTTGGTCAGATCATGCGACAGTCTCCATTATGATCTTCAGCCATAAATAAACCCCAAGACACACTATGTGGAGTCTAAATTCCTCCCTTCTCACCAACCCCTCACATGAAGCCAAAAGATCTGAGATTGAGACCAACTTCAAACTTAAAGTGTAGCTCCAGTTTAAAATCTAAATTTTTGGATTCTATAAAGTAAAGCAATCAGTCTAATTCTTTTTTTGTTTGCCTTTAAAAACCTGTGACACCTAATTTTTCGCAGGTGTTTTAGTTTAGTTGTAAAGGTTTGTTTTAGTGAGTACATTTGGAGTATCTGAAAGTGGACGGTCTTATGATGGTTACCACCTACAATGGGTGTGGGTATGGCTGTTTTCACTTCTTCTCTCCTACAAGCACCATGATGCAATGGGAGGCTGTTCTCTGCATTTCTGTTGTGACTTTTTGGTTAGGTGGAGTCAGTTCTGAGTACACGTCCTGAACTTTAACCAAGCCTATTTTTGACATTTGTTGCTTACAAGTTAAAATCAGTATTTTTTGGTAGAAAAATACTTAGAACCCTCCAAATATTATATAGTTTTTTTTTTTTAGCAAAGACTCTGGAGAATAAAATAGCGGTCATTGCAATATTTTGTGTCACATGGTATTTGTGCAGCGGTCTTTCAAACGCAATTTTGGCAAAAAATACGCTTCACTGAATTAAAAAAACGAAACAGTAAAGTTAGCCCAATTGTTTTGTATATTGTGAAAGATGATGTCACTCTGAGTAAATAGATACCTAACATGTTATGGTATGTGTTTGCGTTTTCTGTGGTGCGCGGGGATGAGGGCACTTTAAATATTTTTTTTTTCTTATTTATTTTTTTACACTGTCCCCTTTAAAAAAAATAAAAAATCTGATCACTTTTATTGCAGTCACAAGGAATGTAAACATCCCCTGTGAGAGTATTAGGCAGTGACAAGTACTCTTTATGGAGCATCTGGGGTCTAAAAGACCCCAAACCCTTCCTCTGCAATTCAAAGTATTCAAAATGCCAAATATTTGAATACTTTGGATTTTTCAAAATCAGCGCCATTGTAAACCGGAAGTGATGTTGTGATGACTGGGCTTTAGCGCCAGTTTTGATGCAACTCTGTCCTGCCTCTTCCTGCAGCCATGGATTATTAATACAGGTAATGTGTTGGTGCACAACTGCCTGGAAGGGCCAGATCACATATCCACCAACCTCTAGAGCTTGCAGTAATTTTCGTAACAGTGCCATCGCTACACAGTTACAGAGCACCATGCAGAGCAGGCAGTCCTATTCCTCTGATACACGGATGTCTCTTCTGGGTATTAGAGGGGGTCTGCAACAGCTCTGATGACTGAGCTGTGAGGAATCCAATAGGATTCCTCAAAGCACAGAGCTTTCTGCTCCCACCTCTCTGCCAGCATCTAATTGTTCCTGGAAGGAGGCTGCAAGACAGAGCAACTTTGATGCATGCTGTTTAGAGTTTAACAATAGAAGAACCTGGACCTGGTACAGGAAAACTGTACCCCAAGTAATTATAATATATATTTAAAGTTAAACAAAATATTAAACAAGATAAATAACATTCCTTCCTGAAAGATGTATTGGATGATTTAAATTACTTTTTTATTTACTTTGTGAGGGACAGTCTCATGGGTAGGTGTAAGGTCATTTGTAGTTTTAGTAATAGGAAATGTCACCTTCATGCTTATACAAGCCCAACATGATCTCCTCATAGCTGGACAAATTATTAGCATAACAATACACACACTCACCAGCAGGGGGGCCGCACTCCTGCGCATGCTCCTGGCATGTAGGCAGATGCTTTTCCTGGAGGCCACTCCCACACAGTACATCATAGCAATGTGGGTGGAGCTATTCGGGAGTCCAGAACAGAACTGACACTGGGTTGCACAGAGATACCGTACACAGAAGCCTTCCTCTAATCCATCCATCTTCCCTGCATCTGTTCTGCCCAACTAGAAACCCTGTTGGCACCCTTCTCCTCCACGGAAATGCTTAAAGCCATAAAAATACTCCAACTACACAAAGCCCCTGTCCCGGACGGCTTCACCAATTAATATTACAAACGCTTCTCAGACCCGATCACTTCACACTTAGGTAATATCTTCAATCACTACGCTTCCACAGTTAAAATTCCCAAAGAATCCTTGAAAGCCTTAGTGGTCACATTACCAAAACCTGAATAAGCCCCTGAAAACCCTACTAATTACAGTCCAATATCACTCTTAAACACAGACACCAAACTGTATGCAAACCTCTTAGCCCAACGCCTCTCCTTGATCATTCCCCAAGTCATTCACCCAGACCAAGTGGGATTCGTACCAGGTAGACAAGCATCTGATGGCACTAGGTGTCTCATCGATCTTATACAATCTGTGGAGCACAGTCAAATGCCTTCTCTCTTCCTTTCACTGGATGCAGAGAAGGCGTTCGATAGGGTCCACAGGACCTATATGGAAGCGGTACTTCCTAAATTTGGACTCTCAAGAACATTTCTAACTGCCATTTTAAATCACTACTCCTCCCCAAGTGCACTAGTGTGTACCTCGGGCATAATATCAGACCCCTTTACAATCACTAATGGCACAAGACAAGGTTGCCCGCTCTCCCCCTTGATCTTTGCCATGGTTATGGAACCCCAATTGCCAGTTTCCTTCTACAACATCAACCACACTAAATCCATCATGGTAAACTTGGACATTGACCCACATTCTACACAGTCTGTATCAGCAGAAATCCCCTTTATGTGGTCCTCCAGTTTTTCTCTACCATACTTGCGAATCGGCCTGGCATATCCAAGCCAAACCTTAATAAAATGAAATTTTGATGACCTAGTAGAAAAGCTGGCACGTCTATCTAAAGAATTGAGCCGCTTTCCTGTCTCCTTTTATATATTTCGTCCTATCACCCTACCCTTTCTACCAACTCACCCACTCACTCAAGAAAGCTACAAGGAATAATTAACACATTTGTCTGACAACACAAGAAACCAAGATTAAAGAAATATATTCTCCTCGCTCCGTCTCCCATGAAGGAATGGGAGCCCACAACACCCAAGCATACTACAGGGCAGTAGTCCTGGACCAACTCAGAGAATGGTGGTCGACTAACTCCAACAAAATCTGGAAACAAACTGAGTCCACAACTGTCAACACAGACCCAAAACTCCTTCGCACAGCTGCTCTGCTCAACTTTAAGCTGCAACACCAGCACCTAAGCATCATCACTGCAGGATTATGTGTGTGGTTGGCCATACTCCATGTTAATAAAGGATTTCCACAATCCATCCTTTCCCTGTTACCCATTAAGGCCATATAACTACTATCCCTCACAGCCTGGATGGATAAAGAACTCAACAATCTGGATCTTCTAATTTCTGTAACAGGGCTACAGCCTTTCTCATACCTACAACAAACATTCGGCATCTCCTCCATGACATTCTTCTTTTACCTCAGAATCTGATTGATACTATCAAAATTTAAATTAACAGATAGGGACTCCTTCCTAGATGCTCTGTTAAAATGTTATCGTGCTCCCAACCTATCAGTAAAAGGAATTTACTTGGCATACAACTTGCTCACTACACCTTTGGATGAACAGCCATCCCCTCAATCAAATTCTGGTCCACCTTTACAAAAAGTCGACCTCCGCCTAAACTTTGATATCAAGCTCTGACCTTACCCTTGCGCATGTCACACTGCATCTCCCATTGAGAAGCCCTGCAAAAGCTATTTCATAAATGGTACTTTAGCCCATCCAGGCTTTGCTGCTATATACCCCACAACATCACCTCTTTGTTGGAGAGGATGCAACATGACGGGAAATCTACGCTGCATTGGGTGGGACTGTCCTATCATCAAAAACTACTGGCAAGAAATATCTACCTTCATCTCTACCATATGCAAAATCTCCCTCCCTATTACCTCTCTGGATCTTCTTCTGGGACTTTCAATCCCTACTTGGCCCAGGCACTCCAAAGTTTTGGCAACTCATAGCCTGATAGCTGCCCACCCACCCTTTGCGAAACAATGGAAGTCACCACACCCCCCTACAATCTCAGAAACCATCTGACTGCTGAACAATCACTTCTAATTAGAGTTCTCTTTTGCCCAAACTGACCACTTAAACTTTCTACAAAAATTGGGCAGCGTGGATCGCCGACCATAGAAGCTCAGCCCTCTAAGATTTGGGCTATGGTCAGCTTTCCTCCCATCAAAATCTTCGTCCCTCCAGTTCTGCTCCTTCTTTAGTGGTATATTCAACACCCAGACCCTGCTACTTACTACAACCCATTCTCCTCAACCCAGCAAATCTAATATGTAACTCATGATAAAATAATATTTAACCCAACCAGTATACTTCTTATACCATTGCTTATATTTTGCGTTGTTAACCAATGATATGTTTATTGTTATCACTAATAGATTACTGTTATGCTTATGAGATTCTACATTTTGTTATCATGATGAATAATCACTTCTTAATGTGTTCAAAGTGTTCTCACTCCTCTCTTTGCAAAATAAAGAATAATAGTTAAAAAAAAAATAATAATAATAATCATTTTCAGACCAAGACCATTCTGCTACATTTCATTGGTAAAACTACAGTAATCTAAATCAGTGTATATTATTTAGTCTGTGAGAAAGATATACATTAGATATACATTTACAATTGGTGTTATATACTGTATATTTGAAAATGTATCAATTTTAATGTTCTGAATGCCTCTCTCACTTATTGAGGCCCTAAAATGCCAGGACAGTATGCATACCCCCAACAGGACCCATTTTTGGAAAGTAGACAAGATAATAATTAAGAGGCATGGTGAATATTTTTAAAGTTTTTTTTCACCCACAATTCTTTGGAAAATAATGAAAGTAATCTTTTTTCTCAATTTGTCAAATTGTCATTTTAACAAGGTATTTCTCACACACAGCATAGTCATACTTAGAAACTACACATCAAAACACATTCTGCTACACATCCTGAGTATAGTGATACCAACTGTATAATGCTTTTTTTTACAGCCAAGCCACATAGAGAGGCCCCAAATCAAAAAAGCACCTTCAGGCTTTTTTAGGAGCATAAATGACACATCTAATTTCAGGACTATCAATCACATTTTTGAGTCCCTAGAGCACCAGGACAAGTTTAAAACACCCACTAAATGACCACATTTTAGAAGGGCATTGTACTGTATTTTCTAAAATTAATGTGAGTCTTTTGGAAATGTCTTTTTTTGTCACAAGGTTTTAGCAAATGTAGAAAGAAAGTGAAAATGTATTTTTAATACAAAGTTATCAATTAAAGTGGATGTAAACCCAAAACATTAAAATAACTAGTATATTTCACACAGCAAAGCAGCAGAAGCCATCTGCCCCCAGTCTGGTCAGGAAAGGAGCAGCCAGGCATCTACAATCCTCTCCACATTTCTACAGTGAAAAAACCTGACACACAAAGGAAATTTGTGTTGCCACACCTCCTCTCCTGTGACTGACAGAGAGAAGGGGCATGTGTCCTGTAGCCATCCACACAGATCCCGAAAGGAGCTCCAGCCTGAGGAGACTGATGCAGACTTTCATAGCGGGAGGAAGCAGAGCAACTATCAGGAATCAAGACACAGGGGACATCACCGACACTTATCTGTGCTTATTTCTACAAACGGAGGTGGAGGGGGGAGACATGCTTTCACTGTCATCATTATCAGCAGAGCCCGACAGCTTCAGACATATTTAACACCACAGCTGCCAGGGAGAGATCACAATTACCCCTCAATGGCTGAAAACTTTTACTGTGTGCTACTTTCAAGTAGTGCCAGCTAGTTACACAGTAAAAGTGCCCAGCAACTGATAGGCTAATTGTGATCCTCCTGCTTTGCTCTCTTCCTGCTAGCTGTGCTAGCTGTGATTCCTGACAGTTCCTGATGGCTTCCTACTGCTATGAAAGTCTGCACCCCCTGTGCCACAAATGCTGCCCATTGTTTATGGGGTTTACTGATTTCTGTCTCCAGCTTGGCATCTAAGCCATACTAGTGTGATTGCTGGGGAAAGGGGAGGAGTGTACAGATGGGGGGGGGGAGTCCTGTGATGTGAGGACTCTGCCTCCTGAGCTCTAGGCCATAGACACGCCCACAGACCAGCATTTTTCAGAGGGCCGTGACAGGCACAGGGATAAGAAAATGCAGGTACAACTAAACCACTTTTAATTTGTAAAGAAAAGGCTAACATATGGTGTATGTCTTTTGTAAATAAAGAACATGAGGTTTATTTCTAACACACAGCATGAACATACTTAGAATTACTCCCCAAAACACATTCTGCTACTTCTTCCAAATATGATGTGTAACATATTTTCAATGTTTGGAATGATTATGTACCAGATATTGCAACTAGGGATGATCGAACAGTTCGGGTCGACCATCGATTCGACCCGAACATTGACCGTTCGAAATTCGTCCGAATTTCAAACTTTTTGCTGAAAAAGTTCGGAATTCGGCAACCAGAACCGACCAAAATGCAATGGGACAGAAACTGGGCTTTAAAAGCCTGTGATTGGACCAGAACCATCAGTAAAAGCCAATTGAGGGGGCAGGAGGATGCTAGGAATGGGATTGGAGTAACTAGGGGGTCCAGAGGCCAATCAGTAGTGAAAAGCCCCCCAGTATATAAGATAGCCCCACCAAATCTCTAGCATTGTAATACAGGGATGTGTAAGAGAGTAGAAGCATTTCTGTTACTCCTGCTTCAAAGTGTAATTTAGCAATTATTAGTGTGAGGAAAGGGATATCTAGTGTAGTTAGGGTACTATTTTCCACTATAGTTAGATTTAATAATCTAGTTTCTGTAGGGAAAGTGTTAAGTGTCAGGGGACCGTAGTGTAGTGTAGGGTTAACTTACTCTGACTGCTATGGCAGGGTGACCAAACCCTTCCATGTCAGGGTGACCGTCATAGAAAAAAGATTGTTTCTATTAGAATTGCATTAGAGCAGGATAGTGGCTTCGTTACTTTCACACTTGTCCGTTTTTGTTGCAGGCGTTTTATTGGGCTTTTTTGTGGACGTCTTTGGAGGCAGGCATGACATCTGAACTTCTGTGTAGGGTTATATACACACACACACATGTATGTATATATACACATACACACATATAGGTGTGAAAGTAGCAGAACCCTATGCCTGCGCTAATGAAATTAATTAAAAAAGGCAAAAAATGCCCCCAAAAAAAATGCCTGCAACAACACACCTGGGCATTTTTTTGGGCATTTTTTGGGCATCTTTGGAGGCAGGCATGACATCTGAACTTCTGTATAGGGGTATATATATACACACACACTTATATGTATTTATACACATACACACATATAGGTGTGATAGGAGCGTAGCCCTATGCCTGCTAATTATTTCATTAGCGCAGGCATAGGGTTCTGCTACTTTCACACCTATATAAAGTATGTGTATGTGTATAAATACATATATATGTGTGTGTATATATACCCCTACACAGAAGTTCTGATGTTATGCCTGCCTCCAAAGACGCCCGAAAAATGCCCAAAAAAATGCCTGCTACAAAAACGCCCAAGTGTGTTGTTGCAGGCGGTTTTTTTTGGCATTTTTTTGGGCGTCTTTGGAGGCAGGCATAACATCTGAACTTCTGTATAGGGGTATATATACACACACACTTATATGTATTTATACACATACACACATATAGGTGTGATAGGAGCGTAGCCCTATGCCTGCTAATTATTTCATTAGCGCAGTCATAGGGTTCTGCTACTTTCACACCTATATATGTGTATGTGAATATATACATACATGTGTGTGTGTGTATATATACCCCTACACAGAAGTTCAGATGTCATGCCTGCCTCCAAACACATCCACAAAAAAGCCGTATAAACGCCTGCAACAAAAAGCCGGGTGTGAAAATAGCGAAGCCACTATCCTGCTCTACTGCAATTCTAATACAAACAAACTTTTTTACTGGTTCTGGACATGCTACAGAACTGAAGCTTCACAGGTACACTTTTTAGACCCCCCAGACACCAAATCCAAAGAAATCTCTTTTTTTTGTTCAATAATTTTTTCAATAATTGGCTCTCTATCAAAAATTAAAATTTTTAAAAACTTTTTTATGTGATTATTAATAGGGATGATCGAACCACAGTTAGGGTCGACCATCGGTTCGGCCCGAACATTGGGTGTTCGAGGTTCGGCCGAATTTAGAACTTTTTGCCCAAAAAGTTCGGAATTCGGCAACCAGAACCGACCAAAATGAAATGGTTCAGGAAATGGGCTTTAAAAGCCTGTGATTGGACCAAAACCATTAGCAAAAGCCAATTGAGGGGGCAGAAGAATGCTAGGAATGTGATTGGAGTGACTAGGGGGTCCATAGTCCAATCATTAGTGAATACGCCCCCCAGTATATAAGATAGCCCAGCCAAATCTCTAGCATTGTAATACAGGGATGTGGAAGAGAGTAGAAGCATTTCTGTTACTCCTGCTTCAAAGTGTCATTTAACAATTATTAGTGTGAGGAAAGGGATATCTAGTGTAGTTAGGGTACTATTTTCCACTATAGTTAGATTTAATAATCTAGTTTCTGTAGGGAAAGTGTTAAGTGTCAGGGGACCGTAGTGTAGTGTAGGGTTAACTTACTCTGACTGCTATGGCAGGGTGACCAAACCCTTCCATGTCAGGGTGACCGTCATAGAAAAAAGATTGTTTCTATTAGAATTGCATTAGAGCAGGATAGTGGCTTCGTTACTTTCACACTTGTCCGTTTTTGTTGCAGGCGTTTTATTGGGCTTTTTTGTGGACGTCTTTGGAGGCAGGCATGACATCTGAACTTCTGTGTAGGGTTATATACACACACACACATTTATGTATATATACACATACACACATATAGGTGTGAAAGTAGCAGAACCCTATGCCTGCGCTAATGAAATTAATTAAAAAAGGCAAAAAATGCCCCAAAAAAAATGCCTGCAACAACACACCTGGGCATTTTTTTGGGCATTTTTTGGGCATCTTTGGAGGCAGGCATGACATCTGAACTTCTGTATAGGGGTATATATATATATACACACACACTTATATGTATTTATACACATACACACATATAGGTGTGATAGGAGCGTAGCCCTATGCCTGCTAATTATTTCATTAGCGCAGGCATAGGGTTCTGCTACTTTCACACCTATATAAAGTATGTGTATGTGTATAAATACATAAATGTGTGTGTGTATATATACCCCTACACAGAAGTTCTGATGTTATGCCTGCCTCCAAAGACGCCCGAAAAATGCCCAAAAAAATGCCTGCTACAAAAACGCCCAAGTGTGTTGTTGCAGGCGTTTTTTTTGGGCATTTTTTTGGGCGTCTTTGGAGGCAGGCATAACATCTGAACTTCTGTATAGGGGTATATATACAACACACTTATATGTATTTATACACACACACATATAGGTGTGATAGGAGCGTAGCCCTATGCCTGCTAATTATTTCATTAGCACAGTCATAGGGTTCTGCTACTTTCATTCCTATATATGTGTATGTGAATATATACATACATGTGTGTGTATATATACCCCTACACAGAAGTTCAGATGTCATGCCTGCCTCCAAACACGTCCACAAAAAAGCCCTATAAACGCCTGCAACAAAAAGCCGGGTGTGAAAATAGCGAAGCCACTATCCTGCTCTACTGCAATTCTAATACAAACAAACTTTTTTACTGGTTCTGGACATGGTACAGAACTGAGACTTCACAGGTACACTTTTTAGACCCCCAAGACACCAAATCCAAAGAAATCTCTTTTTTTTTGTTCAATAATTTTTTCAATAATTGGCTCTCTATCAAAAATTACAATTTTTAAGAACTTTTTTATGTGATTATTAATAGGGATGATCGAACCACAGTTAGGGTCGACCATCGGTTCGGCCCGAACATTGGGTGTTCGAGGTTCGGCCGAATTTAGAACTTTTTGCCCAAAAAGTTCGGAATTCGGCAACCAGAACCGACCAAAATGCAATGGTTCAGGAAATGGGCTTTAAAAGCCTGTGATTGGACCAAAACCATTAGCAAAAGCCAATTGAGGGGGCAGAAGAATGCTAGGAATGTGATTGGAGTGACTAGGGGGTCCATAGTCCAATCATTAGTGAATACGCCCCCCAGTATATAAGATAGCCCCGCCAAATCTCTAGCATTGTAATACAGGGATGTGGAAGAGAGTAGAAGCATTTCTGTTACTCCTGCTTCAAAGTGTCATTTAGCAATTATTAGTGTGAGGAAAGGGATATCTAGTGTAGTTAGGGTACTATTTTCCACTATAGTTAGATTTATTAATCTAGTTTCTGTAGGGAAAGTGTTAAGTGTCAGGGGACCGTAGTGTAGTGTAGGGTTAACTGACTCTGACTGCTATGGCAGGGTGACCAAACCCTTCCATGTCAGGGTGACCGCCATAGAAAAAAGATTGTTTCTATTAGAATTGCATTAGAGCAGAATAGTGGCTTCGTTACTTTCACACTTGTCCGTTTTTGTTGCAGGCGTTTTATTGGGCTTTTTTGTGGACGTCTTTGGAGGCAGGCATGACATCTGAACTTCTGTGTAGGGGTATATACACACACACACACATGTATGTATATATACACATACACACATATAGGTGTGAAAGTAGCAGAACCCTATGCCTGCGCTAATGAAATTAATTAAAAAAGGCAAAAAATGCCCAAAAAAAATGCATGCAACAACACACCTGGGCGTTTTTGTTACAGGCGTTTTTTTGGGCATTTTTTGGGCGTCTTTGGAGGCAGGCATGACATCTGAACTTCTGTGTAGGGGTATATATACACACACACATATATGTATATATACACATACACCCATATAGGTGTGAAAGTAGCAGAACCCTATGCCTGCGCTAATGAAATTAATTAAAAAAGGCAAAAAATGCCCAAAAAAAATGCCTGCAACAACACACCTGGGCATTTTTTTGGGCATTTTTTGGGCATCTTTGGAGGCAGGCATGACATCTGAACTTCTGTATAGGGGTATATATATATACACACACACTTATATGTATTTATACACATACACACATATAGGTGTGATAGGAGCGTAGCCCTATGCCTGCTAATTATTTCATTAGCGCAGGCATAGGGTTCTGCTACTTTCACACCTATATAAAGTATGTGTATGTGTATAAATACATATATATGTGTGTGTATATATACCCCTACACAGAAGTTCTGATGTTATGCCTGCCTCCAAAGACGCCCGAAAAATGCCCAAAAAAATGCCTGCTACAAAAACGCCCAAGTGTGTTGTTGCAGGCGTTTTTTTTTGGCATTTTTTTGGGCGTCTTTGGAGGCAGGCATAACATCTGAACTTCTGTATAGGGGTATATATACACACACACTTATATGTATTTATACACATACACACATATAGGTGTGATAGGAGCGTAGCCCTATTCCTGCTAATTATTTCATTAGCGCAGTCATAGAGTTCTGCTACTTTCACACCTATATATGTGTATGTGAATATATACATACATGTGTGTGTGTATATATACCCCTACACAGAAGTTCAGATGTCATGCCTGCCTCCAAACACGTCCACAAAAAAGCCGTATAAACGCCTGCAACAAAAAGCCGGGTGTGAAAATAGCGAAGCCACTATCCTGCTCTACTGCAATTCTAATACAAACAAACTTTTTTTCTGGTTCTGGACATGCTACAGAACTGAAACTTCACAGGTACACTTTTTAGACCCCCCAGACACCAAATCCAAAGAAATCTCTTTTTTTTTGTTCAATAATTTTTTCAATAATTGGCTCTCTATCAAAAATTACAATTTTTAAAAACTTTATTATGTGATTATTAATAGGGATGATCGAACCACAGTTAGGGTCGACCATCGGTTCGGCCCGAACATTGGGTGTTCGAGGTTCGGCCGAATTTAGAACTTTTTGCCCAAAAAGTTCGGAATTCGGCAACCAGAACCGACCAAAATGCAATGGTTCAGGAAATGGGCTTTAAAAGCCTGTGATTGGACCAAAACCATTAGCTTAAAGCCAATTGAGGGGGCAGAAGAATGCTAGGAATGTGATTGGAGTGACTAGGGGGTCCATAGTCCAATCATTAGTGAATACGCCCCCCAGTATATAAGATAGCCCCGCCAAATCTCTAGCATTGTAATACAGGGATGTGGAAGAGAGTAGAAGCATTTCTGTTACTCCTGCTTCAAAGTGTCATTTAACAATTATTAGTGTGAGGAAAGGGATATCTAGTGTAGTTAGGGTACTATTTTCCACTATAGTTAGATTTAATAATCTAGTTTCTGTAGGGAAAGTGTTAAGTGTCAGGGGACCGTAGTGTAGTGTAGGGTTAACTTACTCTGACTGCTATGGCAGGGTGACCAAACCCTTCCATGTCAGGGTGACCGTCATAGAAAAAAGATTGTTTCTATTAGAATTGCATTAGAGCAGGATAGTGGCTTTGTTACTTTCACACTTGTCCGTTTTTGTTGCAGGCGTTTTATTGGGCTTTTTTGTGGACGTCTTTGGAGGCAGGCATGACATCTGAACTTCTGTGTAGGGGTATATACACACACACACATGTATGTATATATACACATACACACATATAGGTGTGAAAGTAGCAGAACCCTATGCCTGCGCTAATGAAATTAATTAAAAAAGGCAAAAAATGCCCAAAAAAAATGCCTGCAACAACACACCTGGGCATTTTTTTGGGCATTTCTTTGGGCATCTTTGGAGGCAGGCATGACATCTGAACTTCTGTATAGGGGTATATATACACACACACTTATATGTATTTATACACATACACACATATAGGGGTGATAGGAGCATAGCCCTATGCCTGCTAATTATTTCATTAGCGCAGTCATAGGGTTCTGCTACTTTCATACCTATATATGTGTATGTGAATATATACATACATGTGTGTGTGTATATATACCCCTACACAGAAGTTCAGATGTCATGCCTGCCTCCAAACACGTCCACAAAAAAGCCCTATAAACGCCTGCAACAAAAAGCCGGGTGTGAAAATAGCGAAGCCACTATCCTGCTCTACTGCAATTCTAATACAAACAAACTTTTTTTCTGGTTCTGGACATGCTACAGAACTGAAACTTCACAGGTACACTTTTTAGACCCCCCAGACACCAAATCCAAAGAAATCTCTTTTTTTTTTGTTCAATAATTTTTTCAATAATTGGCTATAAATGACAATTTTTAAGAACTTTTTTATGTGATTATTAATAGGGATGATTGAACCACAGTTAGGGTCGACCATCGGTTCGGCCCGAACATTGGGTGTTCGAGGTTCGGCCGAATTTAGAACTTTTTGCCCAAAAAGTTCGGAATTCGGCAACCAGAACCGACCAAAATGCAATGGTTCAGGAAATGGGCTTTAAAAGCCTGTGATTGGACCAAAACCATTAGCAAAAGAATGCTAGGAATGTGATTGGAGTGACTAGGGGGTCCATAGTCCAATCATTAGTGAATACGCCCCCCCCAGTATATAAGATAGCCCCCGCTAAATTCCTAGCATTGTAATACAGGGACATGGAAGAGAGTGGAAGCAGTTTGCTAATTTTACTTTAAAAGTGTCATTTAGCATTTATTAGTGTGAGGAAAGGGATATCTAGTGTAGTTAGAGTGCTCCTTTACACTTAACTTCAAAAATTTAGTTTCTGTAGGGAAAGTATGAAGTGTCAGGGTGACTGTAATGTAGTGTAGGGTTAACTGACTGCTATGGCAGGGTGACCGAACCCTTCCATATCAGGGTGACCGTAATGTAGTGTAGGGTGAACTGACAGTGACTGCTATGGCAGGGTGACCAAACCATTCCATAGCAGGGTGACCGCAATAGAGAAAAGCTATTTTCTCTTACGTGACTTTCGCTGCAGGGATATGGCTTCGCCGCCGCCAGCATTTTTGGCTGCAGGCGTTGCTAGTGCTTTTTTGAGCACATGTTTGGAGTCAGACATGACATCTGAACATGTGTATAGGGTGTATATATACACACCCATGTCTGTATATATACACCTGCACATATATAGGTGTGAAAGGAGCAGAAAAAACTACTTGCGCTAATGAAATAATTAACACCAATATATTTCTGCTCCTATCACACCTATATATGTCTAGGTGTGTATATACATATAAGTATGTGTGTATATACACCACTATACACAAGTTCAGATGTTTTGCCTGCCTCCAAAGAACCCCAAAAAATGCCCAAAAACGCTAGTGTCAAAAAGAACGCCCAGGTGTGTTGTTGCAGGCATTTTTTTGGGGGTTTTTGGAGGCAGGCAAAACATCTGAACTTGTGTATAGTGTACCTGTGAAGTTTCAGCTCTGTAGCATGTCCAGAACCAGAAAAAACGATAATTTTTCATTAGAGCAGGGATGGTGGGACCCTACTTTTACACCTATATGATCTTTTTTATGGTTCTGGACATGCTACAGAGCTGAAATTTCACAGGTATACCTTTTAGACCCCACAGACACTAAATCACACAACAAAAAGTTCTTAAAAATTGTCATTTTTGATAGATTTTTGATAGAGAGCCAATTATTGAAAAAAAATAAATAAATAAATAAAAATTAAAAAAAAATAAAATTTGGATTTAGTATTTGGGGGGTCTAAAATGTGTAACTGTGAAGTTTCAGCTCTGTAGCATGTCCAGAACCATAAAAAAAAAGATAGTTTGTATTAGAACACTTTCAGCACAGGAGGTTGGCTTCTCGCTTTTCACACCTTGCCGGTTTAATAGCAGGCTTTTTTTGGGGCATTTTTTTGGGGGTTTTTGGAGGCAGGCAAAACATCTGAACTTGTGTATACAGTACCACTATACACAAGTTCAGATGTTTTTCCTGACTTCAAAGAACCCAAAAAAATGCCCAAAAAAAACGCCTGCTATTAAACCGGCAAGGTGTGAAAAGCGAGAAGCCATATTCCAGATCTATAATTGCACTAATACAAACGATCTTTTTTTATGGTTCTGGACATGCTACAGAGCTGAAACTTCACATGTACACTTTTTAGACCCCCCAGACACTAAATCCAAATAATTTTTTTTTTCAGTAATTGGCTCTCTATCAAAAATCTATCAAAAATGACAATTTTTAAGAACTTTTTTGTGTGATTTGTGTCTGGGGGGTCTAAAAGGTGTACCTGTGAAGTTTCAGCTCTGTAGCATGTCCAGAACCCCCAAAAAAAGATCATATAGGTGTAAAAGTGGGGTCCCACCATCCCTGCTCTAATGAAAAATTATCTTTTTTTCTGGTTCTGGACATGCTACAGAGCTGAAACTTCACAGGTACACTTTTAGACCCCCCAGATACTAAATCCAAAGTCAAAATCAAAAAATATCTTTTTTTTTTTTTAATTTTTTCAATAATTGGCTTTTTTATCAAAAATTACAATTTTTAAGAACTTTTTTTGTGTGATTAATAGTCCCTGGGGCATGACCCAGAACCCTAGGCACTTTTTAGCGGCATTTATTGGGTTTTAGGGCTTTAAAATGTGTTTTTTGATTACCGAAGTTCGGGTCCATTGATTTCAATGGGGTTCTGAAATCCGGGCCGAACTTTCGGGTAGTTCGGATGTTCTGGCCGAACCGAACTTTTCAAAAGTTCGATCTTCCCTAATTATTAACTGCTTCCCATCCGCGCTACAGCCTATATACGGCTGCAGCACGGACTCGGATTTTCGGGAGGCCGTTTTTAAACGGCCTCCCAGTGACACGCCCCTGCGCGCAGGAGCCAATAGCGCACTGCTGCTGTTTCAGCCAATGAGTAGGGAGAGTCCCAGGAAGCCGAGTCTCTCCAGCAACATGTAAATGAAGAAGAAAGTGGCACTTCCAGACCCAGGAACTTGGAAACTTGAGTTTATTTCTTCAAATCATAGGTACAACATCAGACAAGACCACAAGACAGACTGGACAGCAAACGCGTTTCACACCTTGTGCTTATTCATTGCAAATGACATTACAATGAATAAGCACAAGGTGTGAAACGCATTTGCTGTCCAGTCTGTCTTGTGGTCTTGTCTGATGTTGTACCTATGATTTGAAGAAATAAACTCAAGTTTCCAAGTTCCTGGGTCTGGAAGTGCCACTTTCTTCTTCATTTACATGGATTCCTCAGGTCACAGACCTTGGTGAGCACCCATTCCTACAGGACTGCCACAGCTGCTCGGGATCCATCTGGCTCAGCTGATTGTTTTCAGAGCGGTGATTTGTTTCATTTTGGTCTCCAGCAACATCACTGGATAGAGATGGGATCAGGTAAGTATTAGGGGTCTGAGGGGGGTTTCTGCACAGAGAAGGTTGTTTTTATCTTAATGCATTAAGATTAAAAAACTTTCTGCCTCTACAACCACATTAGGACCTCCAGGTAAGACCTGGACACAGAGGTAGAGGCTTCTTCCTACTCAAAGCTCTTGAAAACCTCCAGACTCCAGACCCTGATCTGGGAATTCCAGAGCATCCTGGAGAAAACCAAAAGCATAGTTATTTTACTCTGAAACAATACTCTGGGGCCCCTCATTCTGCATGTATGAAACTCCTGCCTTGAATCCCATTACTACAGTGGCAGGGACTTGTCACAGAAGTCAAAAGCTCAGTCTATATGGCAGGCAAAAAAGATGGTCAGTTAACAGGCCAGGGTCATTTCATTGGACAGGCAGAGGCATGGTCAGTGTGTAGGCAAAGGGTTTGTCCAGGCAGCAGACAGAAATCTAATTGAGAAAACAGGAAAATGGTGAGTACACTGGACATTGGTTTCTGGGAAAGAGCAAGTAGTCAGACACATGGGAAATATCTTCACCATTCATTTAGTAATATTGTTATTGATTTTGTTGCAATTTACCACAGGCTACAGTTTGCTGGAGATGAAGGTGGGGAAATAGTGGTAGGTGGGTGTAAAAACTGTCCCAGGAGGCTGGCCTCGGCGTCCTTAAAAACGGATAATCATCAGCTGTCAGCGGGCTTCCCCGCTGACAGCTGAATGGAAAAATAACATTGAGGTAATAAAGAAAATGTGAAAAAAATGGTGGGGGGGGGGGGGGGTTACAGCCTGACAGGCCAGGAAAGGGGAGGGACGAGCGAGCGCCCCTCCTCCCTGACCATACTAAGTCACATTCCGTCAACATGGGGGAGGTGCTTGGGAAAAAGGGCCTCTTACCCACAACCTTGGGCTGTGGTTGTGGAGCCTGGGAACAGGGGGCTGATCGGAATCTGGAAGCCCCCCTTAACAAGGGTGCCCCTAGATCCCACCCCCCCCATGTGAATGAGTAAATGAGTATGGGGTAAATTCTATCCCTGCTCTTTCTCCAAAAAAATGTAAAAAAATAAATAAAATAAACAAAATAAAAACACACAAAATGTTTTTGATAATTCCTTTATTAACCACTTTACCGCCGGAGGATTTTCCTGCTCTACGTCCAGGCCACTTTTTGCGATTCGGCACTGTGCGACTTTAACTGACAATTGCGCGGTCATGCAACATGGTACCAAAAGTAAATTTACGTCCTTTTTTTCCCCACAAACAGAGCTTTCTTATTTGTTATTTGATCACCTCTGCGCTTTTCATTTTTTGCAATATTAATAAAAAAAGCGACAATTTTGAAAAAATAACAATATTTTTCTACTTTGACAGTTAAAAAATATCCAATATATTCATTTTTTGTCATATATTTAGGCCAAAATGTATTTAGCTACATGTCTTTGACAAAAAAATTCTCAATGAGCGTATTTTTAACTGCTTTAAGACCGGAAGATTTTACTCTATTCCTGACCAGGCCATATTTTGTGATTCGGCACTGCTTTACTTTAACAGACAATTGCGCGGTCATGTGATGCTGTACCCAAATTAAATTGATGTCCTTTTTTCCCCCCACACATAGAGCTTTCTTTTGCTGGTATTTGATCACCTGTGCGATTTTTACTTTTTGCACTATAAACAAAAAAAGAGCAACAATTTTGAAAAAATAACAATATTTTTCACATTTTTTTATATGAAATTCCCCCCCCCCCCCAAAAAAATGTAAAAATCAAAATTTTTTAACATTTTAGGCCAATTTGTTTTCTGCTACATATTTTTGATTAAAAAAATTGCAATATGCGTATTTTGATTGGTTTGGGCAAACGTTATCGCAGCTACTAACTACGGGACATTTATGTCATTTTTATTGTTTTTTTCTTTTAACTAGTAATGGCGATTTTTTTTTTGCGGGACTGCGACATTGCGGCGGACAGATCGGACCCTTGACTGACATTTTTGACACTTTTGGGGGTACCAGTGACATTACTACAGTAATCAGTGCTATAAATATGCACTTTTACTGTAAAAATGACACTGGCAGGGAAGGGGTTAACTTTTATTGGTGATCAAGGGGTTAATGTATGCCTGGTGCTTACTAACGTGTGTGGGGGGAGGGGGCTGTGTGACACAGGCACAGATCGCAGGTTCAGCTATGCTGAATCCTGCAATCTGTCCCTGCCTGTCACTTAGGAGATCCGCCCGCTTTGTTTACACAAGCGGGTGGATCTCCACACTCGATCCCTGACGGTCGGGGAAGAGCGGCGGTAATCACCGCCGCTCCTCCCCTGGCCCGACTCCCACGGTGACTGAATACAGCGGGAGCGAGAGCCGCCCACAAGGGGAGGATTCCAGCGACGTAGGTCTACGTCACTGGACGATAACAAACCACTTTGCCGCAGTAGGCTCAACGTGAGCAGTCGGCAATTCAAAGTCAAAAATAAAAAACAATAGTCCCTGGTGTAGATCCAGCGACAATAATGATGCAATGTGTTCTTCACCTGTAGCAGCCCCCTTTCCTATAAGTCAAGCAGGCCTACCAGTACTCGGTTGCCCCTAGGAGTTATACACACAGCTTTAGAGCCTTGCTTCTACCCAAGGGCATGCATGAACTGACCAAAGCAAATAGGTACTTGCAGTTGGCAGACAGGAAGAGTGTTCAATCACAGTTCAGGTAAAAGGCAGGCAGAGTTCAGAGAATAGTCATTATCTGATTCAAGGTCATACACAGGGAAATGCAATCTACCATAGCAGAGCAGGCAGACAGTGAGCTTAATCAGGTAATATACACATTATCACACTCTATACCATGAGACTGAAGATTTGGCTGGCTTAAATCAGGTCTGGTCTCCACCCAGGGACTGGCCACATTAATCACCTTGCAGGTGTACAGACAGAAAAGGAAAATGCCATAGTCAAAACCAAGATACTGGTATGAGAAGCATGCGTGTCAAAAAATGTCTGGCAGATAAATTGCCTAATTTTGTAAAGCTTGTTGTATGCAGGGTGATTTTGAGGAGGGCACTGGGAATTGTCATTGAAGTGTAAAAACGTCATGATCATTGCATAGCATGTCCTGGGCCTAATGGAGGAATGAAGTTGCATATGGTAAATGGTGTGTGTGGACCAATAGAAGTAAAGTTAAAGTGTAAAGCCTCCTTTTTTTCCTTAGAATAATAACAAACATGTTATACTTATCTCCTCAGTTGGTTTTGCACAGTATGGATCCTCCTCTTCTCGGGTCCCTCTTCTGTGATCCTGGCCCCTCCCTCCTGTTGAGTGCCCTCACAGCAAACAGCTCCCTGTGTGCATTCAGACATGGAGCCCCACCCCTGTTCCCTCTCTCTCCTGATTGGCTAGCTGACTTTGTTTGATGAGCAATGGTGCCACTGCTTTGTCTCAGCCAGTCAGGAGGGAGAATCTCAGATGGCTGAGACACTCATGGACATCGCTTGACAGAGAATGACCTCAGGTAAGTATTAGGGGGGCTGAGGGGGGCTGCGGCACACAGTTTTTTTTTATATTAATGCATACAATGCATTAAGATAAAAAAACTTTCTGACTTTACAACCCTTTTAATTTTTTGTCAGTTCCATATTCAGTGTAAGTTCAAGAAAAAAATTTTGTAGATAGCTGCAGTGGTGACACTGACAGTTTATGCTGGTAAGGTTGCAATCAGAACTCTGTAGATGGTTGCACGGGTTACACTGACAGCTTACACTGGTGTGGCTACAATAAGGGCTCCATATATGGGTGCACTGGTCTCACTGGCAGTTTACACTGATGTGCGTGTAACCAGGGCTCTGAGGGTGGCTGCACTGGTGATACTGACAGTTTACACTGGTGTGGCTGCAATCAGTGCTTTGTAGATGGCTGCACTAGTGACACTGGCATTTTACACTGGTATGGCTACAATCAGCAATGTGTAGATGGCTGCTCAGTGTGTGTTTTAACAGTAAAACCAGACTTTATTATTGTAAACTCACAGATCCAGCACAGATCACTCACGTTCTCCTCACATTCACACTTGTACACACACATAGTGTATTAACATTGATTAATGTGGAGTGTTCTCTTTTTATAACATATGGATTGCTAATACACCTGGATATCGGAGTCACAATGGGTTCAGTGACAGTGGTGGCAAAAGCCCCCCTCCCCACTGCACTGTTTATAACCAGCTATTCTGGTCTGGTATGTATTTCAGGGGGTCCCTATTGCAATTTTCACAAAACAAAGAAAGTTTGCAGGGAGGTGAGAATTAACACCTTTTTTTCTATATATCACTTGTGATACATGTTTTAAAAAGGACATGGAGTCTCCCCCCCCCCCCCAAAAAAAAAAAAAAAAAATGAATACCAGACCCTTCAGATCTAGTATATATTTGAGGGTGAAACTTCACCAAAAAAGTTGCATGGGGTCCCCCAAATCCATAATTTACCCTTTATCCAATCAGGCACAAAACCTGGCCAGAAATGGCAGTGGTGGTACAGTTCTTGAACTATTCCAGGCCACATAGCATCAACATGGGGGGAAGCCCAGGTTGATAAGGACAAGGACCTCTTCCACACAACCCTTTGGGGGTGCAAGAGGACTTGTCAGAATCTGGAAGCCCTCTTTAGGGTAAGGGGACCATAGATATCCACCTCTCCCTACATGAATGAGTAAGTAAAGGGTACATTTTCCCTGGAGCTGTCGATAAGTTTATATACAAGGGATCAGAGATGTGGTCATATTTGGTCAGGGATGTCACTGCCAGCCCATCCCTTTGTTTTTATGGCTGGTGATTCCTATCTATTTGGGTGAATTGGGCTGGTTACATCACTGGTTGTCAAAAACTCAGTGGTGCCTGCGCCTACCAGCATGTTTACCATCAACAATGAAAAGTTGTCCTGTATATTACCAGTACTTATACCACTTTTTTACAATGTGTTCAGCTCCCACCAAACAAATATATGTATGGTGGTTTGCCTGAGCTCCTGAACAGCCAAAGTTCAGTCTAAACTTATGTTCAGATTAAATCTTCAGCTCATTCCTATTCCACTTAAATAAGTCGAGTAAGATGTTTCAAAAAAATTGGAGGTTAAACAAAGTCAAGTGGGAAGGTAAATTACACATTGCATTGGTTCAATCAAGAAAAGCTGCATTCTGCGTTTGTTGGCATAATATTATCTTTATCATTATGTGTAGAATGTACACCCCCAAGTAATTAAGCTCTATGTAAGAGTGCTACCCATCAGTAAAGAGGAGTTTAGCAAGATGTACATGCCACTTGAAATAATAACATTGATTGTACAGCAAGCAGCTTTTCCTTGAATGACATTCTATGCATTAGGAACAGGGATGAACCTTCAAAAAGCCAGCACCTATAGCTGATGTATATTGCTGAAGCAGCTTTGGAGTGACACAGCAGGTTTTAATGAATAGGTACAGATGCATCATTATTATGATCACAGGAAAACTGAACAGGGATATGCATGATGAAAACACACAAATAGTTTTGTTTAAGATTCTTACTTTAAGTCAATCGCTTAATTTTGTCACTGAATGATTCATTTTTGGAATTAGTTTCATATATTCAGATTTGTTTTCTATATTCGTTGTTCCCAAATAAACTTTTTTTTGGAAGTTATTTCAGAAGATTCAGATCAATTTCTTATATTTCCAGTGTGACTTTGCATTGTGACTTGCTTGTGACTTGCTTGTGACTTCAATGTGACTTGCTTGGGATTATGATTCATTGAAATTCATTACTATTGTGATTTGGAGATTTGAATACATCCCAATCTCCGAATAACAAAATAAACAACTCATTTTTATTTATAACTGAACAAATCACACATGTCTAACACTGAATATTGCAGCCTGGGGCAGGAGGAGCATAGTTGTCCAGGTAGTGGCAGCAGGAGCTCTCTTTGTTTGGTGGAGGATGTAGGTACTAGGATGTTAACACTAGTCCACTAGTGCACAGTTTTTCAGAAAAGTGAGCACATCATTTCTGGGGATACCTAGTATGGGTCAGAATCTGGTATGCAAACATTGAATTAGGAATTGACAACCTCAGACATTTATTACATTTTACTGGTGCCACCAATTTCTTTGGGTTATCATCTTAAGTTCTCAAGAAAAGTGAAAGTGTGAGTGTAAGTGCCATCATCAGTATGGGAATATATGTAAACATTGTAATCAAGAGACAAAGCAAAGGAACCAATAAGAAGTTATTGGATATAAATACATAATTTTGTCAGATTTAGGGTTTGAACCAGATCAGGTTAATTCAATTAAAGTAGATACGTTTTTAATACCGGATGAGGACAGATTCAAAGGTTTAAAACACCAAAAAAGGACAGAGAAAAGAAAGGCTACAAAAAAAAAAAAAAAAGAAAGAAAAAAGGAGGAGGCTAATGTTTGTCTTTATAAAATGTCAGTATAAATAGATAGGTTTCCTGTAGATTTTTAGGTAATAGGAACAGTCTTGTATATGCCTCACAATGTTACAAAATGTGAAGCCTTGGAAAATGTTTACATACAGTATATATCCCCATTGAACAGTTATTTATCTCACAATTGTCCTAGGACATTGATGTAATTTTTACAGTACAAATCAATTTACCAGTAAGAAACCCAAATATTGGAAATATGAAAGCATGCAATCTGAAACAAGCTGTATTCAGAAAAGAAGACCACACACAGTGTAAAGGAAAGCAGAGTCCTGTTTGTTTACCTCTCATGCAGTTTTCATGCGTCACCAAACAACATAAAGCAAGCTGAAAACTGAAAACTAAACAGCCTAACTGGACCCTAAATAAGGGACAGACTTTTTTATATTTATGTTCAGTAGAAATATAATGCAACCTGTAGCGATACATTGTGCTATAATTATATCTATTTCCGTTTAAAAAAATGATTGGGTCAGCTGATTCTGTTGACAAGACTAAGCACTGATTTAGCTATAGCAGAATGTGGCCAACAGCTATATAAATCTCCATTATGACTATGTTATAAATTATATAGTTACACATGAACATAAGACTAGGTTCTGTAAATTACATTTATTATGGATAGGTAAGTTTAGCCTGTAAAAACCTCTCCCTGATCCACAGTTATGGGCTGCTAGAGGGATTGTGACTATGAAACATGTTATTAAAGATGGAAGACTTCAAGGCTTTAATGCTCTTCAGTCCACCCATTCATTACCTTCCACCATGGGGTTTCGTTACCGCCAGCTTAGTCATGCTATGCGGGCTCAGTTCCATGGCCCTGTTGTCCTGGAATCAGACCCCCTGGAGAAAATGTTAACTTTTAAGGTAATAGGGAAATCTCTCTCTGCTATATACTCCATACTCTCAACAGATCATAGTCAGTCCCTTGAGAAAACCTATAATAAATGGAAGGAGGACATTTCAGATCTGACTATTGAAGAGTGGGAGGATTCTGTTAATAATTATATCCCCTCAATGATAGCAGCTAGGGACAGATTTATACAACTCAAATTCTTACATAGAGCATATTATACGCCACAACGTCTTGCCAGGATATTCCCCACGAAAGATCCTTTGTGCATTAGATGTGGGCATGAAATAGGTACATTCTTACATGTTGTCTGGTCGTGCCCTGACCTGGCAACTTTTTGGAAAGAAGTGACGGATACTATTGGCGAAATCTTTGACATTATGATCCCTTTGGACCCAAAGGTAACTTTATTGAGTAACCTTACAGAACTGGCTGCGGATAAATATGCTAAAATGTGCATTACATATACCCTGTTTTATGCCAGGAGAGAAATCCTTTTGCGATGGAAGTTACCCGAACCTCCCACCCGATTATCCTGGATAGTTGCCATTACTAAGACACTCCCATTCTACCGTTTTACATACGGTAGTAGGAACTGTCCAAAAAAATTCGATAAAGTCTGGTCAGCCTGGATCGACGCTGTAGGTGAGCTAAAGTCACCGGTTTCATAATGATATAAGTAGGCTCTTATTATTATAATTAAGAATTATTTTTTTTTTTTTTCTTTTTTTTTTCCTTCTCTCCTTGTTTCTAAAACTGGTCTATTGACATTCCCCTTCCCTCCCTCTCCCTAAGAATTTTTTTTTTTTTTTTTTTTGTGTGTGTTAGTAGGTATGGATAAAACTATTCTTTGTGCAGAGTAATGTATTGTATTGGAATGTTTGTGATGTTTATATGTGTAACAATAAAATAAAAATTTAACTGTAAAAAAAAAAAAAAGTTTAGCCTGTAAAAACATGGGTCAAACATGCTAAAGGTTTATTCAAATTATACTGTATCTGCAATGATATTAGGTAACTGAATCAATATTACAGAAACCATGGTTCTAAGAAAATATCTGTGAATACATATTATTACTTCTGATGTTTATAAAACACAAACATAATGCACAGTGCTTTGCAAAGTATTCCATTCTCATCTATAGAATGTACAGCCTAATGTTCCCATAGCATTCACTTAGACATACATCAGCCAGTAAACCTATTAACATACTTATACATTGTAATGTGTAAGTAAACCAGAACATCCTGAGGAAAACCAGGCAAATACAGACAAGACATAAAACCTCTGTGATGATAGTGATATGTGTTATGGAAAGAATTAGACCAAGAATTCATGTTCCGGGATTCATTGTTAATTCTTAGCCCCCGTTCACATAGGGGCGACGTTACTTCGCACCGCGACCTCCGAGGTCGCGGTGCGAGCAGCGCGCCGCGACCTCGGAGCGGCCGCCACGGACTTCATAACATTGAAGTCTATGGCGGTCGCCTCCGGGTCGCCCCAAAGAAGCTCCGGACCCTTTTTCTAAGTCGGAGCGACTTGTGTCGCTCCTATTAGAATGGGTCCGCAGCTTCCCTATGGGAGGCGACCTACAGCGACCTGTGAGGCGACCAGGTCGCCTCACAGGTCGCCTTAGTGTGAACGGGGGCTAATAAAGGGGTTTTGTAGTAAACACAGAGGCAGGATTCAGGCTAATAAATAATGTTTGCTAAACCCAGGTACAGATGCTTCATGGTTATTTCCTAAATTTCTTGAACAATTTCAAATCAGTTACAAAGAGATTCCAATATACAGGACCAACACAACAAAATTCTTGGGCTTTGAAAAACAGCATAATAGATACTCATCATATGAGTCTTGCTACCCTACATCAATTGGATATTCACCTTAGCTATAAAATGCCTAACAGAATGCTTAATCCAACCTAAATTCTAAGTACTGAACAACAGATTTTCACCTGATCCAGACTTCACATGCTTCATAAAGCTGCAGAGAGGTGTAGTGTAGCATTTATATTGAATAGTGGACCATCCTATTATCTTCTAGTCTAGTGTTCAATGGCCAGCGTCCTAGGCCAGTTGCACAGCAATAGAGACAAAAGCAAAATGAGGAAGGTAAGCATTTGCCAGCATACTGTGCTGGAAAACTGTGAGACAAGTAACTATATACGATATGCTAACTACTGTGCCACTCATGACTCATGACTATCTTAATGTATGCAATGGGAATAAGTTTGGGTTGTTTTTAAGACAATGTCTGAGAGCTGATAGCAAGTATTTATGTGTGAATGCAGGAATAACATATTCTCATCAGGATTAAAGTCAGAATGACCAGGATGATTAGGCTGAAGCTAGGAGGCAGATTTAAAAAATGGAAAGAGGTGTCATCCACTGAGCATCCATTATTGTAAAGCAGTTTAATGAAAATACATCAGCTTATTCTAAATAAAATACAGATAGAAAACACATTGCATAAAGTGCAGAAAACCTGCATATTCAGCACCCATGTTTAAATCTCGGTAACTTTAACCAGTCAGTTTTTTCCCTTGGGTAGAGGACTGGTGGGGCTGTTTAGATTTTGTTTTTTTTTCAGGTTTTTATTTAATCTAATTCATCATTCATGTTTTGTTTTTGTAGGTACACAGTGTCATAGTTGGCATGTTTTTCATTCGTATTATTAACATTCCTAGATGCAGTAATAGTCTGGCATGCAAAGAGATCATTACTAAATGTTAACAAAAGCTGAATTACAGCTCAAAACTGTTTTTTTTTTTTTTTTACTGACTTCCTATCTGGGCTAGAAAGAAGTAGAGGTTAGATTGTTGCAGAGTTGGACAACACTCTCTAAAGGATCAGTCCACCTACAAATAATATTTTAGTTACAAATTGGGCCTGATGGGAACCCCTCAAAATGGCTAAAATAGGTATGCAGAACCAGTAAGCTTAAACTAAGAGCTTTTAACAATAGAATCTCAATAGGGTAACTGTGAGCTGGTCTAATTTTCCAGCATCTACTAAACCCTGGCAGCTGAGGAATGTCCTCAAAACATGTGAACAATATGATATTAAAAGAGACAACAAGCATTGGAATATGTCTGAGAAAAACATAATGGCATATCATTGTCTGAAATTTTGGACCATACAGGATAGTAAACTTGGCCCCAGAACGGGGGACTTTAAAAAGAGTTTGCTTCAAGCTGAGGCCAAATAGAAATTTCACTTTGGTTTAAATTCCCTCTGTGGTCTGAGAAAATGATATATCTTTTTACCCTAGCAAAATTCCCAGCCGTTTTGCTGGATATGGGTTCGTCTGGGTTACCGCTAGCAACAACAGCACATTTAAGCATGTTCTCCAAGTGTGAGCACTGAGACAATGACCAGTCAAGTATCTTTGGGTTTTAGTATTTATTTTGTAACTTGGATGGGAGAAGGGATGAGTGGGATACCCCTTTGGCTCAACTATGCACAAATTGCTAGAGACAATTAGAAAATGCTGATTGGCGCTGACTTGACGCTGACTGGATGCTGGTCAACGCTGACTGGATGCTGGTCAGCGCTGATTCATGCTGGTTAACGCTGGCCTACTGCCTGTTAACCCTGAACTGACTTCGGACTACTTCCCTGAATAAAGAAGTCATCTTTAAGCTCCCCTAAGCACTCCTTGCTGAGGTAGCTACTTGTATACACTGCTAAACACTTCAGGGCCCGCACCGGCACCCCCTTTCACTATCTTATCTTCAGGGCTTAGACTCTGACTCCCCCTTTCTAAGCCTTCTCTACTGGTTAGCTGGCTCCCGGATCCCTTTGACCTTCTGGAGTGGTCCCCTCTCCTAGGCAGACCCCTGGGCAGTTTCAAGTACTCACAACACAGTTTTTCCTGGAAACTTCTGCCCAGCAACTGCACTCGGTCCACAACACTCTGGATCCCTCTCTGCTCAACCTTCATCCTCAAAGCCGACTGCCCAGGACACCTTCTCTAGCCCTGACAGCAGGAGAGACAGCTGTCAGCCTCCTCCTGGGACTCTGCTTCCTGCCAAAGACACTCTGTCATGTGCTCCCCTCAGACTTATACCGCCTCCCAGGGTGCATTGTGGCAGACTCTGGGATAGATATAAGCCCTGGTGTGCTATTGGCCAGGTTTCCTCCACTGTCTAATAAGAGCCCTGATTGGACACAGTGGGGAGACTCCCCAAACTTAACAGACACCTCTGGAAACACATGACAGCCTAGCTGAATGATGAGGCCCCCCTGATAAACAGACAGGGCCATATAAATGCTTTTTCCTAGCACCTACCTAGGAGGGTGCTACATCCATAATTCGTGTTGAGTAATAACTTAACTTGGTCTGGTTTTGGATGTATCTAAATAATAATTGTTATTTTTAAATAAGACATGATAGATTTAACTGTGTTCTAACCACATCTTCTAATAAATGTAATGAATGATGTTATGCCATGGAGATTCTGCCCTTTATTCCTTTTGCCTCCCATTTAAATGAGGGCCTCCTGAGGTGAACCATTAAGCTGGCATTGTTTATAAAAATACAGATATGTGCTTTTTGACCTGCTTATACTAATACAAGGTTAGATGGAATCTGGAGAGTCTGTTGCACAGAGGGGACAGTTTGGCAAAACATAGGAGGAGGAAATCACACACATTATTTGCCATTTATTTTGTTAACTGCAGTGTTAATGCATAGACAAAATTGGACTTTCTAATATGAAGACTGAGGCACTGTCACTTTTTTATTAGACCATTTTAACAATTAATTTTTACTAGAGCACTATATATGTAGATATGGCAGTAGGTGGTGATATTAAGGTAGTGTATATTTAGTATTTACTATCATAAACTGTTTGTTAAGTTTTGAAAAGGGACTGGCACCCAAGTTTTTTCCAGAAACACCTGAAAATAATTAACCCAGAGGTTGGGAACTTATATAAGTCACTAGACTGGGACATCTCTAGTGTGCCTATTATGCCATCTGAAGGTCAAATTATGTGGCTTGTGAGTAAATGCATTGCACATGTATCCTAACATATTACATTTTATTAAATATTTTGCAAAGTTACATTCAGAAAGCACATAATCTGGAACAACATGATTCTATAGTATATAGTATATCATGAGATTACTAAAACAGGGATATGGCAGTCCTTCATAACACATCTTAGAAACTAAAGATACGATCATTATACATATGCATTTCCACCTGTTTATCTAAAACATCAATTAAAAAATTTTAAAAAAAACAACAAAGAGAAAAAAAAATGTTTTACACGCATATCTATCTACTGTATCTATCTGTCTGTCTGGAGCGCTCTCACCCGACCAAAGAAGTTCCATCCAAACTGCCATTTTAGGTCAAGGCCAAGCTCCAAAATAGAAGCTATTTATAAGAAGGATCTAAGGTTGTCAGAGCTCAAGAACTCAGTCCAAGGAGACCACATAGCCATATACTTAGAATAACATTCCTGTATACTCGCTGTTAATTCCTCTGTTGTCCTTAGATGGTACAGTTTGACTACCAACTCTTTAATAGTAGAAGCCGCCTGGGTATTTTAGTGTCTAGCTATAAGTATTTGTGCTGCGGAAAGGAGAAAACAAAGCAGTCCCTTTTTAGTCGCCCCCTTGGTGCCTGGAAAAAAGGAGACTAAAGCTATTTCTGGAGACTACTGATAAGGTGTACCAATTTAAAGGAGAACATTTGAAACACAGACTCCCAAAATGGTTTAATCCAGGGGCAAGTCCACTGTGTGTGGATCATTGTGCTCACATCCCCTACAGTGCCAGCACTTTTTCAATGTAATTCAGGGACATTCTGTGCAGCCTCACAGGGCATCTATACCAACTGGTTAATATTTTTTAGCTCTTCTATTGTATATTTGTTGAGAAACTTGATTTAAAAGTTGGAAACAATGTTTTTTCCAGTCTTCTGTGGCTATCATATGGCCCAGTTCTCTCTCTCGATTTCTGGTGTAGTATGGACAATTAGAAAATGAATGGGATAACAATATACCATATATTTTAGAAATATGGTGTGAACAATCTGGAAGCCCAATACAAAGAGATTCAAATTGAGTTAAGTCCCTAGGAAGTGAACACATTTTAGATAAATTTGTGTAACAATGCTGAAGCTGAAAGTAATGAATCCATCCACTCAGATAGTTACATTCTGTAGTGACTATTTCATTAAACCTTTGAAGTACCTTAGCTGTAAGGGCTTGTTTTATCAGAGAGGGAGCTGAAGATTTCCATAGTAGGAACCTAGCTGATAATAGACCTGGAATTCTGGGTTGCCCATAATTGGGATAAGTGGGCCCAGTGTGGAAGATTTTGAATAGTTGAGCCCTATACTCGTAATAAAGATAGTCAAATATGAGAGTGTTTGTCTAGATGGACGAGATATAGGCCTAATCCACAGAAGAGAGGTCAAAGGGACAGATGTTGTTTGCTGTTCAATAGTTACCTACTGTTTTGTTTGATAGAACCAATCCAATATTCTGGTCAATGCATTTGCTATATAATAGAATTCTATATGCGGTAAGCCTGCTCCTCCTTCTGTCTTCCGCATTACTAGGATAGCATGACAAATCCTAGCCAAGGAATTTGACTAAAAATACCGAAGCAGGCTAGACTGTAATGATATATTGTGTTGATATAGATACAAAAAAACGAGGTAGAATATCCATCTTATACAGTATATTGACACTCTCCCTAGCTAAGGGTGTTTCCCCCTAGTCTGCAACCTACTGGTCATGGAGTTCAGCATGGGCAAATAATTCAATTCATAGATCTTTTCTTCTGTAGGTGCGATATTCACCCCTAAATATTTAAGAGATTAAGATTCCCATCGCAATGGGAAATTAAATTCCAACCTTTCTTTTTCAATTAACACTAAAGTGATATTAAGACACAGATTTTGTTACGCTTACTTTGAAATTGGTATAAAGTCCAAATTGTTTCAATTCATGAAGAATGCTCGGACAGGCTATTCATTGAATAAATATATATATATATATATATATATAGGTAAATCATCCACGAAAATGTTCAATTTATATGAACTATTGCCCACCTGAACCCACTGAATAGAGGGATTAGACTGTAAAGCTACCAGCAGATGTTCCTTGGCCAGAATATTAAGGCATGGTGTTAATGTGCTTGTCCTATTAGAAATTTTAATGGGTCGAGATGAAGTTCAATTGACTCTTATCCTAGATGATGGGGCAGTATATAGGGCCATTATTATTATTATTATTATTATACAGGATTTATATAGCGCCAACAGCTTGCGCAGCGCTTAACAAAATCAGGGCAGACATTACAGTTACACTACAATTTGGAACAAAAGGAATCAGAGGGCCCTGCTCGTTAGAGCTTACAATCTAAAATGTTTTGCATACATTTTTTCATAAGACTTACTTTTTTCAAAAATGCTATCATAAACCTCCAGTCCAGGCAACCAAAGGCCTTCTCCTCATCTAAAGTTAGAAGACAGAGTGGGCTCTTGGATTTCCAGGCATGGTGCATCAAGAAACTGGTCTTTAAGATAATATTTCACATGTGTCCCACATAAATTTGTCTGTGAAATGTAAATGGTGATATAACAAGTGGAACACAGACATGTTTAAAGATTTGAGTTTGCATAGCCAATAATTAGTGTGGAACAAATAAAATTTGCAAAGCACTGTTGTGTCATATGTAAACAACGTCCATAAAAATTTTAATGTTTCCTTGGAAACTGTTTTCAATCTTACAAAGAAAAATGCTTCATCTCAAGGCAATATTATACCATAATGACCCACCTTAATAATCAGAAGAAGTAAAATAAAAATGCTCAATGCATTTATAATACAAAATAATTGCCATATTTTTATTATGACCTTGCAGGGGCCTTGACTTATTTCAATTATTTTCCCATGAAAATATTTTTTACTCTAAACAGTACTTCTGTCTCTACATCCACTTAAGGTTGATTTTTTGCCTATTAGGTGAATGATGTTCACATAGCACTGCATTAATTTCACTGGACACTGAGTTTTATCTATTTCAACAAGCACGCCCGTGTTAATTAGGCCTTATAGGGGGAGTGATTGTGAGAAACGCTGCTAACTGTCACCAATAAATAGTTGCAGCACAAGCAGTTCTACCAGTAAATTACTTTAGTTCATGAGAAGGAAAACAATTTTGTATTCAAGCTAACATTATTTTTCCTAAAATTGCAAACATCTAATGCTATCCACTTTTATGGATTGCAGCTATTAAAGGAATAAATAAGATTAGAGACAATAGTGTATGATTTTGTAAATTAAATGTTTTTAGTTTGGAGACATGATTTCATTTTGTATATTATTTAAAAAAAATAACTGAAGTATACAGCACAAATAATGGTTATTTGAATATATTTTAATGTTGTGGTGACTGCATTTTGTAATTTTTTAACCATTTGAGCTCTGGAAACTTTTACCTTCTTCATGACAAGACTATTTTTTGCTATTTAGCACTACGCTACTGTTAATTGCATGGTCCTGCAACACTGTACCAAAACAAAATGTATATAATTTTTTCACACAAAATTAGATTTCTTTTGGTAGTATTTGGTCACCACTGGGTTTTTTATTTTTTGTGCTATAAATTAAAAAAGACCAACAATTTAGAAAAAAAAAAACAATAATTTTACTTTTGCACAAAACCTAAAATCTAATAAAAAATTTTGAAAATCAAATTTATTCATAAATTCTGGCCAAAATGTATCCTGCTACATGTCTTTGATAAAAAAAATCCCAATAAGAGTATATTGAGTGAAAGTTATAGCTCCTACAAAACGTGGTAAATTACTGGAAGTTTTTTTTTTTCTACTAATGGTGGTAATCAGTGAGTTATAAAAGGATTACGATAGTGCGGTTGGCAATCTGACACTAACTGGTGCTGGGGAGAACTGAGTAATAATTCATAATAATAAAGTGATCAGTGATAATACTGCACACTGTCACTGTCCTAATGACACTGGCTGGGAAGGGGTTTACATCTAGGGCAATCAAGGGGTTAAATATATGCCTAACTATGTGTAATATGTGTAAATTGTGCTGCTCTTGCTAATAGATCTCTTTACAGGGATGAGAAACAGAAATATTGTTCCCTCTGTACTGAGCTCTGTGTTGATTGTCAAACACAGGGCTCTGGGCTGTGATTGTGCACAGCGGATAAGCAGGTCTCAGCCGCGAATCATTGGCTGGGACTTGCTAACAGACTTCCCCTGTGTACAATCACAGTATGGTGCCCATGGATGGCCCTAAACCTGAAAGCAGTCAGCAACATATGGGTACGTCACTTTGCCTGTGCGAGCCACCTGTCCACAGTACATTGTGGGCAGACGGTCCACCAGTGAATAATGAATGTGAACAAGTATACCAAGCAGAAGATAATTTCCTGTTTTTTTTTTTAACAACTCTTGGACCGCCCACCACAGTTATACTTCGCTAGTTTGACATTAAATAAACCAGATAGCTGCCATAACCCCGGTATATTTTTACTGGGCAGGTGGCCCTTTTCTCATACAAGTGGTTTCAGCGGCTGATTTGCCACAGGATCACTTTTATGGGCGGTGGGAGAGATGCCCCCCTCCCGTTGCTTCCCGGGCATTTTCCCCGCTTAGCGGGGAAAACGATCTGGTCCTCTCCCCTTCTAGGCAGGAAGTCGAGTCAAGGCAAGCTGGCTCCCACTCGACTCTATGGCCTTGGAGGACCGGAGTGATGTCATACGTCGCTTCCTCCCAACGGCCTTAAAGGGCCCATTTTTTTTCATGATGAGGTCTTTTTGAACCCAGATCTCACATTAAAGAGGACCTGTCTTGCTTATTTCTATTCTGTTTACATTCCTTTTAATAGGAAGAAAAGTGATCAAAATTGTTTTTTTTTTTAAAGGGACAGTGTCAAAATAAAAAATTGATTGTAAAAGTTAAAATAAATTGGAAAAAAAAAAATTAAAGTGCCCAATATCTCCGAGCTTGTGCGCAGAAGCAAATGCATATGCAAGTCACACCCACATATGTAAATGATGTTCAAACCATACATGTGAGGTATCGTTAGAGCGAGATCAATAATTCTAGCCCTAGACCTCCTCTGTAACTCTAAACTGGTAACCTGCAGAAAGGTTTAAAAGTGTCGACTATGAAGATCTTTAGGTACCAGGAATGTGCGCAGTTTTGAAGCATGACATGTTGGGTATCTATTTACTTGGCGTAACATTATCTTTCACATTATAGAAAAAATTGGGCTAACTAGCTATTTTTTTTAATGTAGTGAAATGTATTTTTTGGCAAAAAATTGTGTTTGAAAAACCGCTGCACAAATACCGCGTGACAAAAAAATATTGCAACGACCGCCATTTTATTCTCCAGTCTTTGCTCAAAAATATATATAATGTTTGGGTGTTCTAAGTGTTCTAAGATGTTCTTAGTGTTCTAAGATTTTCTAGCAAAAAATACTTTTAACTTTTTAACTTATAAACAACAAGTGTCAGAAATAGGCCTGGTCCTTAAGTGGTTAATCTGCAGCATATCCAATCCAGCTATTGGATGTCTCATTGCTATTGGACCCTAAGGGATTTCAGAGGAGGAAGGGTAATCAAATGGGCATAGATGTGAGAAGTGGGTTTTACATCACACTCAGTCCTAAGTACCTTTTCAAGCTCTGACTACTGCATCTGAATGGGAGTGCTAGTAAATTGGCTATTGAAGGGGAAGCTGTAAAAAAAAAAAAAAAGCTTTGTGATGGATATGTTGAAATCAGTGCATAGGTGAGTAAAAGGTGAACCCTGTTCCATAATTTGATTAGGACATTTAATTTTCTGATTAGCCCATTTACCTGGGTCAGGTAGCATATACAAATGTGACAAGGAAGCGTTTGGAGACATTGCTGTGTTAGGGCATTTTTCACACGCCAGGCCAGCTCTCCAGGCTCTAATTGTAGTGCGCATAGGTGGGAGTTAAAGGATAGGGAGCATTAAGACCCCTAAATAAAAGCACCTGAAGGGCCTCTAGATATCCAAAAACAGTGGCCTCCAACATGGTTGAGGGATTGATTACATCTGGAGAGAAATACCAGGCAGCCTTAACCAGCTGGGTAGCCAGATAATACTTGTGTCAGTGTCAGTCAGGAAGAACCAAACCTTCTTGTGAAGAGGGTCGCATAAGTGTAGTTAGTATGTATCTGGGAGGGCTTGGACCCCACAAAAATGTGGAAAAAGTATGGTGTAAATGGGCAAAAGAAGATTTTGGGATCCAACAAGAGGAGCAAAAAATGTAAATAAATTTAGGTAAAATATTCATTTTAATCAAATGTATACAGCATATAAGTCTACCCTCTCCCCCAACCAGCCAAAACAGAGGCCCCAGATGTTGGGGGAAGTACGAAGTGCCTCTGCCATGGGTTCCACTGCAATGGCAAACAGGGATGGAAAAAGAGGGCAGCCTTGATGCGTACCCCCATGCAGAGAAAAGGATGATGAGAGTCTCCCTCCCAGCCTATCAGCATCAGTGGGACCCTTGTACAGAACCTTGAGCCAGTCTATGAACAATAGAGGAAACCCGATCCTTCTAAGAACCTCCCATAGAAAAGGCCACTCGGCAGTGTCAAAGGCCTTCTCTATACCCAAGTGTATATTTGTGAACAACCTCTGGAGGTTTATTTCAGTTGATCTATTGGCCATGAATCCAGTTTGATCTGGATCAATTACAGATGGAAGTATTTTCTGGAGGCACAATGTAAGGAGTTTGGTCAAATTTTTAAAATCATTATTGAGCAGTGAAGTAGGCCTATAAGAGGCACATAAGGAAGGATCTTTAGGGGGTTTGTATATCAGGACAAAGTGAGTGTGGCACATAGAATCCAGAAGAGCACCTTCTGCCAAGCACTGCGTGTATAGGGAAGTCAATTTAGAGGCTAAGAGGTCACAGTATACCTTATAAAAGTCAATAGAGAGGCTGTCAGGGCCTGACTCGTGTCTGGCTGGGAAGGAGTGGATGGCCACCGTAACCTCATTTAATGTAATAGGGCATACAAGGGCCAAACACTCCTCGTCCCCAAGCCATCTCAGTGCCACTTGATCTAGAGCAGAAGTCACCTGGGAGCGTAAAGGTATATAGGGATTGGTAGTAGGTACAGAAGGCCTGCAGAATGCCCTCATGTGTGGAAACAGAATCCCCACTAGGGAGAGTAATCTGAGAAATGTTAGCAATTAGGTGATCGTGCTGGGCTAGTAAAGTTTGATTTTTGTCTCCCCGCTCGTAGGATGTTTGTTTGGCATGGTATTGAGAGAGTCGTGTAAGTTCAGCCATGTGTAAATGGAGCTCCCATTGGGAGGCCTGCGAATGGATAAAGTTGGTATCGCTAGGGTCAGAGTTGTGGGTTGAGGTGTAATCAGATACCAACACTCTTGGGGAGCGAGTCATGGTCAGATTTAGCTGCCGTAATAGAGTAGATATGCTGTCCTCTCATGTAAAGGCACCCCATGTAACAGGAGGACCCCCATTGATATCCCAGTATTCTGCCAATCTAATTGCCACAGTGTCCACTGAGTCAGAGTGAGAAACCCAGTGAGGAGTTAGCTGCCACAGGGAGGCGTTTCTGGAGCATGGGGCACAGATAATCAATTCAAGGGGGCTATGATCTGACACTAGGCAAATAGGAGACATTTAAAACATCTAGTAACAATGGAGAGTTGGCAAATCCAAGATCAATATAGGAGGAGGTTTTGTGGGAGGCAGAAAAACAGGAGTATGAGAGAGCTGAAGGGTGATTCCATCGCCAGGCCTTAGGGAAGCCAGCAGCCTGTGCCCATACCCCTAGGTCTCCTGAAAAATCATTTGGGATGCACCGGTCTATTCTGATCTGGTGATAGGATGACGTAGAAGTTGCCCATTATCAATAGTTTGGCAGGGCAGTAAGGAGCAATCTTTTTTAAAATCATTTGCAATACAGTAGGGATGTAGGCTCTCCTTTGAGCCACAGCCAGGAAGCAATCCCTGTCACAGTAATTCAATAAGAGGAGCAATAATGGGCGCACTGGTGACTCTGGGATTGGAGGTGTGGGGGGAACCCTGTGAGCCCTTTCAACCACAAACATGGGTGGCATATCAGTGAGGTAATAAGGTTTGGTTAGCAGCTGCTCTGCAAATTCTGCTGGTTTAGACCCTTCTCAGGGAGTCCCAGTATGCGGATGTTGTTTCTCCTCCGCCTATTTTCCGTGTCTATGGATTTCTTCTGCAGGGCTCTTACCTGGATTTGGAGAGCATGTAAGTCCCTGGAATCTGAGCGCACAATGTCCTTCAGCCCAGAGAACCGGATCCTCCACCTCGATGACCCTGGAGTGGAATTTATCCAAGTCATGTCTCATCAGACTGACATCCATGGCTAGACAGTCAATCTTCACTATTAAAGATTCCTTACAGGAGGTGATAGCTGCTAGCATGTCATCATTGGAGGGAGTGGGCTCCATGGAGGCATCTGAAGCTGTTTGCATGCTGACTAAAATGGTGGCAGCAGGAGATGTTGTGGGCAAGATGGCTGCCGAGGAGGGAGGGTGGGCAATGCCCATCTGGGATCTCATTGATCAAGACTTCCCTAAAGCCATGGAGAACAGCAGGATGAGGTGACAGCTCGCTAGGTAGGTAGGGCACCTGGTAGGATGCTAAAATGTTCACAGGATTTTCAGTAGTATTAGTAGAAGAAAATACATGATTGGAGTTCCAGCACTGTGCTCCTGGTCTGTATCACATGCCAACTACGCCCCCAGCCACAACATGTTTACACAAAAAACTGTGTAGTAATCAGCACAAACCACAATAATCAAAAATAAATTATGTAAATGAATATATTCAAGGCTGCAAGCAATCAGTGTTAACACATGCCACTAGTGAGTAAAAATAAATCAATATTGCTGCGCCAAGTGACTAAAATCAATAAAAATAAATCAATAACAGTAATATCATAAGTGTGGATCATACAAATGAATCAAAAAATGTGCATGAATATAAACTGAATAATCACAATATAAATATACAAAAGTGCAAATGCCATGAAAAGTGCGGGTGCAAAAATGATCAAAAAGTGCAATTGTGAAATGATCAGAAAAAAGTCCCAAACCCAATCCTAATCAAGGAGAGGGTCTTCCAAATATTCCAATCAGTGATCCAGTGAGTTAAAAGTGAGACTGTGCTCCAAACACTTCAAACTGTTGCTCTCAGTGACTGGTGATGGAATAGCAGCTCACCTCAGGGATAGACTCATAAGAGTCATACAAGCATCGCTATAATTAACTGGACTGCTTGTCTTTTCCACTCCGCATCTTCAACCTCCCCTGAGCCAGCTTTCAGGGTGCAATGACACTCAGCAAAAGAAAGGGAGAGGAATCTAATGCTCTCAGTTTTAAATATTTATTGCAAAAACCAAAGTAAGGCACTTCAGACAGTGCGGGCTGCAAACAGCTGATATCGTCTACGAGGCAAACCTTCCTGGGTCTGACGTCCAACTAGTAGGCTCCTCCCCCCTACGCATTACATCATGTGACTTTTTCAGCGGGGTGGGACCTAAATCGGACGTACAGCCTAAATGGTGCAAGAAGAGGAAGTGACCACCCTACTCTTGGAATCAATACTCCATATGCGGCTCCATGCCAGCACCTCTATTAGCACTCTGCATGACAGCGCGGAGAAGTCGGCAAACTGCACAGCGGACACACCAAAAAGCAACAAGCATCTCACAGATAGCATGTTAAAAGCTTGTCACACAATGTTAAAGGATGGTAATCATATACATAAATAAATCACAGGAGCCTACTCACATCAGTTCCCAGGAGGTTACCACTATGTCAATGTTAACTCATGAAATGCCTCCTATCATCATGCAATCTAAAACCATTTATTATTACACTCTGGCTTAAATACATATTAAATGCACAGTAAAAAATCATCATTAATATATATCTCTAAAATTGTCCTCAATACCATAATGACCTAAAATTAAAATAAAATTACACAAAAATATATTTATATACTTTTAAATAACATATATAAGCAAGATTAATATCCTCTTCAATACATATAATTTATATTAAATCTGTCTAAAATGAATATTAAACCTCAATTGTATACCAGAAATTACTTAAAAATGATTATAATTATAAAATAGATAAAAACCTTCTAATGTAAAAATATTGAAAGGAGCCTATTTATCACTAATAAAGCAGTTGAGGTCGAACTCAATATTTAATCCTCTAGGTGCCAAAACCTTAGTTTCATAAATCCAGTACAACTCTCTTCTGCTTAATTTTCAAATATAACTCCCACCACGCCAATATTTAATCACTCATTCAATCCCCCAAAATTTGAGGGAACTGGGATCTCTATCATGAACTATTCGAAAGTGCTTGAAGACATTGTGTCAATTCCAATTTTTGTTATCCCGGAAATAAAGAAAATTTGTTTTATTAGAACAGTCGATTAAAGAAATCAGAGATAAAATCGAACCCTTTAAGGATTCTCCTGAATTCATGAAATTACCTGGTGAATTAAAGAAAAAGATTGAAAAAACAGATAAAGATGCACAGGAGAAAAAAAGGAAAAAAATTCCTGAGAGATATAGGGGACTTCAAAAACCATGAAGTCTTCAAATGGCAATGCCTGCTAAGAGAAGAGGGCGGAGTTGCATCACGGGAAAGCACCCCAGAGAGGGAAGTCTTGATACAGTCTCCAAGTGCTCCTGTTCTAGTTGCACAAGGGGCTCATTCACGAGGCCACCAGGGAACACCCAAAGAACCGCGTCCCAATAGGGACACCTATCAGAATTCGGCTCCCCCCCATCGAGGTAATGGGAGAGGTTAGAAGACCCTATAGGGGAGGGCCTGCAAGAGGGAGAGGAGGTAATTATAACCAGTACTGGCAAGGAGAACCTCCAGCGCAATACCAACAGTGGCCCAAAAGAGCACCTGAACAAAGAGTTTTTTACCCAGGAAGGTATAGTGGCCCTTATTATGACCCACAGATGTTTAATATCCCTACAGATAACAGATTCACTCCATTGTATGACCAAAATAGAGAGCCACCCCAGAATGTTTTTTTAGGGAACCAGGGGGGGCCATGGTCCTATCGAGGGACAAATGGCAACACCCCGGGAGACCCAAGAAGAGACAAAGAGGGCGGAGAGCAGGGAGAAAATGCCAAAAAAAAGAAAATAAAGGTTTGAAATTTACACCCACCAAAAACCTGAACAAGTTTAATACTTATGTCCATTTGCAGAAATTTGTTCATACCATTAATCAGAAGAAATACTTTTTATCTAAACTGGATCCTAGACCCCGGTAGTCTAAAGAATAAATTGGTGTTCAATCCTGTGAACACCGATAATAAACATATTGAGGTGTTTTGAAATATGGTGGCTGACGATTTGGAAAACCTCAAGATTCGTAAAATTCCAAACCCCCAGTGGATTAAACAAGGTATTAAAGATCTTGAGAAAGATAAAAAGGTTGTCATACTACCAGTAGATAAAGGGGGTGGTCTGGTTGTAATGAACAGATCCTATTAAAAGGAAGAAATTGAGAGAAAGTTATCAGATATAGAAACATATCAGCTATTGAATAACAACCCAACAGTTAAATTTAAAGAGGAGCTGACTAAGTTGATTAAGAAAGGGATTAATAAGGAATTATTGAATAAGAAGGAGGGATCTTATTTGAATCCTTCTGCCTGTAGAATCCCTATCATTTACTTTCTACCAAAGATCCATAAAGACACCAATAGACCACCTGGGAGACCCATTATTAATGGGATCGACTCAGTGTGTGCCAGATTAGGCTAGTACATAGATTACTTTCTTCAGCCCTTAGTTTCACAAACTTGGGATTTTACTAAAGACACCAAGCATGAGATCCAATGCCTTGAAGCACTGGAAGAAACGGAAGATTGTATACTGGCCACAGCGGATGTGAGGTCATTGTATACAATAATAGGACATTCTGATGCCATAAAATCTACTACTGGGCTTTACAAAATTCTGAACTCTCAAATCAGCATAGAAAGTATTTATTAAAATGTCTCGAATTCTGCCTTCAGCACAATTTTTTTTGGTATGATTATCACTATTATCTCCAAATAAGAGGCGTTGCTATGGGGGCAAGATTTGCCCCAAGTGTCGCCAATTTGTTTATGGCATTTTGGGAACAAGAGTATATTCTCAAGGAACGCCCACCAGAATTAATTTGTTTAGGAGAGTCATTGATGATCTCCTGATTATCTGGAAAGGTGATCATGGGTCGTTTAACAGATTTAAGGAAAGGATGAATAATAACAATAAGAACATTAAACTATCCTGGACTGAGAGTGATGAGAAGATAGTATTCCTGGACTTGGAAATTTCCAAGTGCCAGCGAAGACTGTATACTATGAATCACTTCAAACCCACAGACAGAAATTCATATTGAATATTGAGTTCCACCTCAACTGCTTTATTAGTGATAAATAGGCTCCTTGCAATATTTTTACATTAGAAGTTTTTTATCTATTTTATAATTATAATCATTTTTAAGTCATTTCTGGTATACTATTAAGGTTTAATATTCATTTTAGACAGATTTAATATAATTTATATGTATTGAAGACAAATATCTCGCTTATATATGTTATTTAAAAGTATATAAATATATTTTTGTGTAATTTTATTTTAATTTTAGGTCATTTTAGGACAATTTTAGAGATATATATTAATGATGATTTTTTACTTTGCATTTAATATGTATTTAAGCCAGAGTGCAATAATACATGGTTTTAGATTGTATGATGATAGGAGGCATTTCATGAGTTAACATTGACATTGTGGTAACCTCCTGGGAACTGACGTGAGTAGGCTCCTGTGATTTATTTATTTATGTATATGATTACCATCCTTTAACAATGTGTGACAAGCTTTTAACATGCTATCTGTGAGATGCTTTTTGGTGTGTCCGTGGTGCAGTTTGCCGACGTCTCCACGATGTCATGCAGAATGCTAATAGAGGTGCTGGCATGGCGCCGCATATGGAGTATTGATTCCAGGAGTAGGGTGGTTACTTCCTCTTCTTGCACCATTTAGGCTGTACGTCCAATTTAGGCTCCACCCCGCTGAAAAAGTCACATGAGGTAATGCGTACGGGGGAGGAGCCTAATCGTTGGACGTCAGACCCAGGAAGGTTTGCCTCGTAGACGATATCAGCTGTTGGCAGCCTGAAGTGCCTGCATATGTAAGTGCTTTACTTTTGGATCTTGCAATAAATATTTAAAACCGAGAGCATTAGATTCCTCTCCCTTTCTTTTGCTGAGTGTCATCGCACCCTGAAAGCTGGCTCAGGGGAGGTTGAAGTTGCGGAGTGGAAAAGACAGGCAGTCCAGTTAATTATAACTTGTATGACTCTTATGAGTCTATCCCTGAGGTGAGCTGCTATTCCAGCACCAGTCACTGAGAGCAACAGTTTGAAGTGTTTGGAGCACAGTCTCACTTTTACCTCACTGGATCACTGATTGGAATATTTGGAAGACCCTCTCCTTGATTAGGATTGGGTTTGGGACTTTTTTCTGATCATTTCACAATTGCACTTTTTGATCATTTTTGCACCCACACTTTTCATTGCATTTGCTCTTTAGTATATTTATATTGTGATTATTCCATTTATATTCATGCATATTTTTGATTCATTTGTATGATCCACATTTATGATATTACTGTTATTGATTTATTTTTATTGACTTTAGTCACTTGGCACAGCAATATTGATTTATTTTTACAACATGTTTACAGCCCTGTCTGATTGTATTGTTTGGACTTGGGTGGCTTGCGGAGGGGTGGCTGGCGAACCATGGCTTAGCTAACTGTTTTTTCCAACCTTTGCCCACTTTTGTGAAATAGCCCTAAAGCGATTTATCTTTTGGCAATGGTGCCTCCAGCCTGCATGTGACAGCCAGCCAGGCCAGCTGTCAATGTTTATTACCAAGTTTTTAGAATGGGGGGATGTTAGTTATGCGGAGAAAGTTAATATACAGATTGTGGGTGAAAGGGGTTAAATGCACAAATTTCGACAACATACTGTACAAATATGTAAAAGAAACATATTAACCACTTTACCACTGGAGGATTTTGCTGTCTTACGTCTGGGCCACTTTTTGCGTTTCGGCACTGTGCGACTTTAACTGACAATTGCGCAGTCATGCAACACCATACCCAAACTAAATTTATGTCCTTTTTTTCCCCACAAACAGAGCTTTCTTTTGGTGGTATTTGATCATCTCTGCAATTTTTATTTTTTGCGATATTAATAAAAACATGCGACAATTTTGAAAAAATAACAATAACAATATTTTTCTACTTTGACAGTTAAAAAATATCCAATATATTCAATTTTTTGTCATATATTTAGGCCAAAATGTATCTAGCTACATGTCTTTGACAAAAAAATTCTCAATGAGCGTATTTTTAACTGCTTTAAGACCGGAAGATTTTACCCCATTCCTGACCAGGCCATATTTTGCGATTCGGCACTGCGTTAATTTAATGGACAATTGTGTGGTCGTGCGACACTTTACCCAAATTAAATTGACGTCCTTTTTTTTCCCCACAAATAGCGCTTTCTTTTGGTGGTATTTGATCAACTGTGGTGTGGGGAGATGGAGGTAAATGGCGCTGTCAGACGTATAAATTAGGGAATATAAATATAACAGTGGGTACACTTGTGATGTGAAATAAATAAGGTAAAATGTGTCAGATATAAAAATCCACAAATTAAAGCGTGATATGCAGTGAATCCTTATATATATAAAAATGTAAAAAGTCTAAAAATCACCGTGTGTAAATGGTGGGAAATGAAAACAAATATGTGTAAAATTATTCAGATATGAGTGACACAAAAATAAATAAATTCCGTGTGTAGCAATAAAGAGTAAAAATCTGATCCACTTAAAAACCACGATAATAGAATAAATACATAAGGTGATATAATATTACATAAATTAAATAGCATAAATAGATAACTGTTAGACGGTTAAAGTGCTCTTATTCAAGTGCATCAATAAACTAGTGATCCAAAAACTATATAGCAATGTATAAATTAGGTAAACAAAAAATGTGAGAAATTAAAATCATAAACAGTGTCCCAGCAGATTGCATAAAATGTCCATAAAGGTAACTGGTGCCACAAATATACAGTCAGATGTAGATAAGTCCCAAAATATAAAGGGAGAAGAGATTATCAGGAGAAAGTGGATTCCAGAGGTTCCAAAATGGTGGGGGTGCTCAATAAGGAAATAAGTGCTCCCCTCCTATTGATCCCACACTCACAAGATAGTGGTACCCCTACAGGGGTAAACAGCGTTTGGGGTGACTCTCAGGGGTCCCTCTGAAGGCTGGTTAATTATCCACTTAATCCAGACCTCTTATAGGGTACTCTTCTCCAGGGGAATTAGTAGGTAATAACTCCTCATAAGCACTCCGATATATGTGGGAGATATCCGGATGAAAGGAAGAAAAAAAAGCTCCAATAGTGAAGTATTGTAATATAAAAGTGCTTTATTATATCTGACACATTTTACCTTATTTATTTCACATCACAAGTGTACCCACTGTTATATTTATATTCCCTAATTTATACGTCTGACAGCGCCATTTACCTCCATGCCCCCACACTTGATAAATATAGCTTGCTATATTTTGAGGTAGGCTGCAGTCATTTATTTAAACTCCTCCATCAGCGCGGAAACCCTTCTCCACATATTTGATCAACTGTGCAATTTTTACTTTTTGCGCTATAAACAAAAAAAGAGCGACAATTTTGAAAAAATATCAATATTTTTCACAATTTATTATATGAAATCCCCCCCCCCCCCCCCCAAAATGTAAAAATCAAAAATTTTTAACATTTTAGGCCAATTTGTTTTCTGCTACATAACTACTAACTACGGGAAATTTATGTCATTTTTATTGTTTTTTTTTTAACTAGTAATGGCGGCGATCTGGCGGCGATCTGCAATTTTTTTTGCGGGACTGCGACAGATGGATGGACAGATGGTGGACAGATTGGACCTTTGACTGACATTTTTGACTCTTTTGGGGGTACCAGTGACATTACTACAGTAATCAGTGCTATAAATATGCACTGTTACTGTAAAAATGACACTGGCAGAGAAGGGGTTAACTTTTATTGGTGATCAAGGGGTTAATGTATACCTGGTGCTTACTAACGTGTGTGGGGGGAGGGGACTATGTGACACAGGCACAGATCGCAGGTTCAGCTATGCTGAATCCTGCAATCTGACCCTGCCTGTCACTTAGGAGATCCGGGGAAGAGCAGCGGTGATCACCGCCGCTCCTCCCCTGGCCCGACTCCCGCTGTGACTGACTACATCAGGAGCGAGCCTCCGGTGGCGCGTGTGCACCACCGAGAGAGGGGAATGTCTGGTGACGTAGGTCTACATCGCCAGACGATAACGAGCCACTGTGCCGCAGTAGCAGCGCAGTGAGCAGTGGGCAATAAGGAACAATTAATACATAAAATATGTAGGTGTTGTTGCCAGCACCAATCTGGGGTCCACTAACAGTCTGAGGTTAATATCAGATATTCTTTACCACTAAAGGCTTTTGATTAAATTTCATGTGGTTTCTGGGCTGATTAAAAGAGGAATTTGGGTCTGATTGATATACTCTAGTATCATTTAGAGAACAATCAGGTAAATAGAAAACAATCTCAGTTACATACTAGAGAACATAACATTACACATAAAATATTTTTAAATTTACTTCTTTACATTTTGAATGGAAAAAAGGGTTTTCTATTTTGTTTTTTGTTTTTTTCTTCTTATGTGACTATGCTGTTACTCTTACTCGTTAAATTAGTGAATAGTTCTGAGGGCCAGACGAACATTTTACAAGTTTACCAGGAGTTTATGTACAAAACACAACCTTTTTTGGTTTTGAATGTAGTGGTAAATAATTTGAACCCCTGCTGGACTTTTACTAATATTTGTGGCTTTAGAGAAATTTTGCCATAGTGGTTGTTCCTGTGATAGCAATTTTACCAGACAAAAAAAAATGCTTTTATGCTTTTTCCAGTACTGCATAGGAAAGCTATTACTCATGTCAAAACTTTATTTCTGTCTGTGTCCCTGTTTTCCTCCTGTCTGGTAAAAGTATTGTCATTGTGACAGGAGAATATCTTTCTAACAGAGCCCTTTATAGCAGTGAAAAGAAACTAAACAAACAGGGCTCCTTGTTTTTGCATACCCTATCACAAAATGTGCTTAAGTTGTGTTAACTTTTTTTTTTTTTTTTCAGCATAAGGGATAATACCTACTATCAATGTTAATTATACCTGGTGCTGATGACTACAACTATAGTTAACCACTTAAGGACCAAGCCTATTTCAGACACATTGTTTACAAGTTAAAATCAGTATTTATTTATAGAAAATTACTTAGAAACTTTAAACTTCCAAACATTATATATATATATATATATATATATATATATATATATATATATATATATATATATTAGCAAAGACTCTGGAGAATAAAATGGCGGTTATTTCAATATTTTTTGTCACGCGGTATTTGCGCAGCGGTCTTTCAAATGCAATATTTTGGGAAAAAATACATTTCACTGCATTTTAAAAAAATTAACAGTAAAGTTAGCCCAATTTTTTTGTATATTGTGAAAGATGATGTCACGCCAAGTAAATAGATACCTAGCATGTTACGGTTTAAAACTGCGCTTACTCGTTGAATGCCGACAAACTACAATACTTAAAAATCTCTATAGGCGACGCTTTAAAATATTTTAACAGTTGCCAGTTTAGAGTTACAGCGTAGGTATTTTTTTTAGAATTATTGCCCTTGCACTGGTGATCGTGGCGATACCTCCTTTGTGTGGTTTGAACATCCTTTTCATTTGCGGGCGTGACTTAAGTATGCGTTTTCTTTTGCGTGGAAGCTCACGAAGACAGGGGCGCTTTTACCTTTTTCTTTCCCTATTATTTTATTACATTTTTTATTTTTGGCACTGTTTTTTACAAAATAAAATCTGATTACTTTCATTACTGTCACAAGGAATGTAAGCATCTCTTGTGACAATAATAGGCAGTGGTAGGCACTCTTTTTCTTAAAGACCCCCGACCCCTCCACCGCACTTCAAATTATCAGGATTTTTGAATACTGACAGTTTTTTAAATCCGGCGCCGTTAGCCGCCAAGTAAACCGAAAGTGGCATCATAAGGCCGCTTCTGGGTTAATACATCATAGACCTGATAAAAGACATATCTAGCTTTGTTCGGGGCTCCAACCAGCTGGCGGTAATGCCGGCTGGGTGCTCGGGTCTCCTGGTGGGACGGGAGACCCGGGCAGAGCCACGGAAGGTGGCGGGAGCGAGGGGATGTCCCCTCCACCTCTCTGGGATTATCTTCTCCTAGTTCACTCCCTGGTCATCTCGTTCCTCGACTACTGCAATTTCCTTCTCATTGACTTACCTCTACAAAGGCTATCCCCCCTTCAATCCATCATGAATGCTGCCGCCAGGCTCATCCACCTCACCAATCGCTCAGTGTCCGCTGCTCCTCTCTGTCAAGCCCTCCACTGGCTTCCGCTCACTCAACAAATTAAATTCAAAATACTAGCAACATCTTACAACAAAGTCATCCACAACTTAGCCCCCAGCTACATCACTAGCCTGGTCTCAAAACACCAACCGAATTGCTCTCTTCTTTCCTCTCAAAACCTCCTGCTCTCTAGCTCGCTAGCGAATAGTGGCAGGCACCCATCAAGAGTGTCAACTATACCCTTACTTTGCAACTCAGCTCCTCTATTCATAGAACCCATACTATAGCTTCCGTGAATGAAAAGTGATCTATGGATGTCAGATGGATGATGAATAAAAAGTCTGCTTCCTTCATTCATAGAATGGTTTTCATCTATGGAAACTACAGTACTGCTTGTATGAATGGAGGAAAGGGACAAAAAGTAGGGTATAGTTGTAACTCTTGAAGAATGCCTGTTAATGGTTCCTGGTCTATATTAACCGCCCCGCTGTGGGAGTAGGGGGAATAGAAGAATTCTCTCTCTCTCTCTCTCTCTCTCATTTTTTTTCTTATTTATTTTACTTTGTTATTTTTTTATTTTTACAGTGTCCCTATCATTTTTTATTTTTTTTTCATTTTGATCACTTTTATTTCTATTACAAGGAATGTAATCATCCCTTGTAATATAAATAAGGGTGCCAGGTCCTCTTTATGGAGAGATGTGGGGTCAAAAAGACCCCACATTTCTCCTTTACCTTTAAAAGCATTAGTTCCAAAAAAAAGTTGATCGTTTGCTTTAAAAAAACAAAAAACAAAAAATGGTTTACTTCAAGCCAGGACCAGAAGTGACATGATGAATGGTGAAAAGGGGATCTACTCTTTGATTACCTCTGGGACTAGCCAACTCCATCTGCGAATTGTTTCTCAGGCAAACCAGTGGAATATATATATATATATATATATATGTATATTTATTGCGATTTTTTTACACTAAGATGTAATCATTTTCCTTAGCATTACTTTTATTCAGAACTTAAATGGTTACATGCCCCTATATTTTGATCACACATGTATTTATAAAACACATAGAAGTTTTTTTTTTCATTTTCCGTAGTGTAATGAGCCATCTATGCATCAGTGATTGCTTTTTTTGTTAGCTTTTATTAACTTTATCAAACTACTCTACTGAAATTACTTTTTTCTCTGGGAATGGAAGAATTATAATGGTTGAACATTAGTAAGCTCTCTGATTGTTAATACAGAGTTATTGAGTGGGACTATCTCAGTGACAAAAGCCTTCAAGTGTTTCTATGGAAACACATCTAAGTTCAGCTGGAAATGAAGTAATACTTGAAGTCTAAAATATTTTCTTTCATTGTTACCATAAAGGTAATGTTGAAAGTTGTTTATTCTATATTTAACCTGCCAGTTGTTATTTTTTGAACAGTATTAAATAAGGATATTATTTAATAAGAATAATACAATACAGTTTAAACAATTTTTATGTTTACCATATCTGAGCATTTTAAACATTATATTACAAGGAGTACAAGGAGGACAGTACAAGGAGTACTTTGAAAATCTAAAAACACCCAAAAAAGTATGCTCTGAGAAAAAGTTTTTCAGCCCTTAGCATATTTATGTCTTGCTAAAGTATCTTACTGTATTAATATTTTACCCTGCTGTTATATATCTGCCCTGTGAGAAGGGACAGAGCCAGGAGAGATGCTGCTCTCATGCACAGCGCTGCATAATGCTGGGCACAGAGGAATTTTTACCATAATGCATAGAAAGCATTAAGGTAAAAAACCTTAAAGTGGTCCTAAAGACTAAAGTTTTTTTTGCCTTCATGCATGAAGGTAAAAAATTATTCTCTGTGCAGCAGTCCCCCCAGCCTCCCTAATACTTACTGGAGCCCCATTATAATCCAGTGAGGTGAATGAGAGCCTTGACTCTCCAGGGACTCTTCCTCCTCATTGACTGAGACAGCAGCGGGAGTCATTGGAGCCAATCAAAGCCAGTGAACCAATAAGGAGAGAGAAGAGCAGGACTGAGCCACCGCTCTGTGTCTGAATGAACACTCAGAACAATCCTGTTTGGGTGCCCTCATTGCAAGTTGCTCTGGTTTCATTCAGCAGGAGGGAGGGGCCAAGAACTCCGGCGAGGGACCCAAGGAAAAGAGGATTGGAGCTGCTCTGTGCAAAATCACTTCACAGAAAAAAGTGTTATTAAAAAAAAAAAAAAAAGGAGAAACCCTTTAGTATAAGGCTTTACAACTACTTTAATGTTCTGTGCTCGACTGAATGCTAAGCTGTAGTGTAAACTAGTCCATGATGACTCCTAAGGGAAGATCTCACAGGCTTAATGTATCTTGTTTTTTGTCAACTGGCATGACATTCACAATATCTAGATAGTGATTAGTACATGCATCAGTTTTGTCACCATGATTTGGTAAAGATAAATATTTGATTTAGAAAGAGTATCAGAGATTTAATCAATTTACCAAAACGTTGCTATCCTCTGCCTTAAACTTTTAACAGATAGCTCCTGGTTAAATGCATGACAGATAATGTCATAGGCAAGCTATATTTTGTAAGGAAGAACATAGTGGTATTAGAGAATAAGCTTATCCTGGCCATACCTGGCTCAAATTTTGGCTGATTCTTGCTGAATTTTCTGAAATGTAAGCCTTGGGTGGCCGTTTTCACACCAGCTAGCTCAGCAAACAATGATTTAAAAATTAAAAGGCCTGGTGAGAAAATTATTTTCTGAACAATGACTGCAGTCAATCAGATGCAGTCATTAATTGAGCGTTCTGACAGCAGTGAGTGCAGTGAATTTTAGAATACAGTAGTCAGTCAGAATGGGTGATTGATCCTGGGGGTAGCAGTTGGAGGAAGGAAACTGAGCTATACAGGAGTGAGTGGTATACACTGCAAATGGTACTGTTACATATTTTATTCTCAGGGCTATAGAAACTCAGGTCTGAACTGAGGTCTCTGTCCTGAATATTATATTATATTATATTATATTATATTATATTATATTATATTATATTATATATTATATTATATTATATGAACTGAAAGACCAAATACAGAGTGACACTCTAGTCTACAAATGCATGTTCTGTCTAAATATATGAAATTTGAGGATCTAGAAAAAAGTAGGGTTGATATTTTGTTGAGATTATCTGCTTATATTTCTAATCTAAGTAAAGAAAATCTATGCAGTAAAAATAGTGAAAAGAAGTGATGACTAGTGTTGAGCGAACACGGACTGTATTATTCGTGTTCGTACCGAATAATTGGATTTTTTGTACCCGAACACGGACACGGACACTTTACTGTATGTTCGGGTAAAAATCCGTGTTCGGTCGTTTTATTTCCGGGTTTTGCATGCTTTGGCGCTCTTTTCATGGCGGGCTTTCAACAGCCAATCAACAATCGTTTAACTGGTGTGCCTTAAGCCATCCCAGCCATGCCTGCAAATGTCTCAGTAGCTGTGATTGGCCGTCTGAAGCATGTGACCAAGTCTTTATAAGTTCGAGGCAGCCGCAGCGGCGTCATTATGCTGCTTAGATTCAGGGACAGAGCACACATCAACGTGCTGGCTGCTGATTAGGGAAAGATAGGCAGGAAAAAACCATTTGTGTCCGGATAGAATTGAGGGACAGGTCGGAGTGTTTAGGCAGGGCGAGTTGTAGGCATTTTAGGGATAGAGTCTGCTGAATTATATAGGGTCAGTGTCTTCTACAAACTACAATCGATATTGCTGTGTGGGGGGTGGGGTCTGCACTCAATCCTGATCTACGATCTCTTCTCAATCCTGTTAGGGACAGAGTCTGCTGAATTTTAGGGAAACTGTGTTCTACAAACTACAATCGATATTGCTGTGTGGTGTGGGATTGGAGATAGGCAGGTGTCAGTGATCCACATCCATTTTTCTGTGTGTGAGCTGCAGTGAACACAATCTTTTTGGGCTGCAGTGAACACAATCTTTTTGGGCTGCAGTGAACACAATCTTTTTGGGCTGCAGTGAACACAATCTTTTTGGGCTGCAGTGAACACAATCTTTTTGGGGTGCAGTGAACAAAATCTTTTTGGGGTGCAGTGAACACAATCCTTTTTGGTGTGCAGTGAACACAATCTTTGTGGGGTGCAGTGAACAAAATCCTTTGTGGGGTGCAGTGAACACAATCTTTTTGGGGTGCAGTGAACAAAATCCTTTTTGGGGTGCAGTGAACAACATCCTTTTTGGGGTGCAGTGAACACAATCTTTTTGGGGTGCAGTGAACAAAATCCTTTGTGGGGTGCAGTGAACACAATCTTTTTGGGGTGCAGTGAACACAATCTTTTTGGGGTGGAGTGAACAACATCCTTTTTGGGGTGCAGTGAACAAAATCCTTTTTGGGGTGCAGTGAACAAAATCATTTTTGGGGTGCAGTGAACACAATCTTTTTGGGGTGCAGTGAACACAATCTTTGTGGGGTGCAGTGAACACAATCTTTTTGGGGTGGAGTGAACAACATCCTTTTTGGGGTGCAGTGAACAACATCCTTTTTGGGGTGCAGTGAACACAATCTTTTTGGGGTGCAGTGAACACAATCTTTGTGGGGTACAGTGAACAGAATCTTTGTGGGGTGCAGTGAACACAATCTTTGGGGGGTACAGTGAACACAATCTTTGTGAGGTGCAGTGAACACAATCTTTGTGGGGTGCAGTGAACACAATCATTGTGGGGTGCAGTGAACTCAATCTTTGTGGGGTACAGTGAACACAATCTCATACTGAAGGTTTGAGGGTGCTGCCTGTTCCATACTCCCCCTACTCCTCATCTAGCCTTTTAGGGGTACAAACAATAGTAATTGGGGCCTAGTGTGGTTGTGTACGTGTGATATACATACACTTTTTTGGGATCATATTTTCTATTCCGCTATTTAATCAAAAACCTTTGGGGATCAGTTAAATTGGGGGATAGTCTGTGTTGGTACGTGTGAGAGAGATCCACCTTTCCAAGTTGTTGGGGTTCATCTCATACTTCTGAAGGTTTGAGGGTGCTGCCTGTTCCATACTCCCCCTACTCCTAGCCTTTTAGGGGTACAAACAATAGTAATTGGGGCCTAGTGTGGTTGTGTACGTGTGATATACATACACTTTTTTGGGATCATATTTTCTATTCCGCTATTTAATCAAAAACCTTTGGGGATCAGTTAAATTGGGGGATAGTCTGTGTTGGTACGTGTGAGAGAGATCCACCTTTCCAAGTTGTTGGGGTTCATCTCATACTTCTGAAGGTTTGAGGGTGCTGCCTGTTCCATACTCCCCCTACTCCTAGCCTTTTAGGGGTACAAACAATAGTAATTGGGGCCTAGTGTGGTTGTGTACGTGTGATATACATACACTTTTTTGGGATCATATTTTCTATTCCGCTATTTAATCAAAAACCTCTGGGGATCAGTTAAATTGGGGGATAGTCTGTGTTGGTACGTGTGAGAGAGATCCACCTTTCCAAGTTGTTGGGGTTCATCTCATACTTCTGAAGGTTTGAGGGTGCTGCCTGTTCCATACTCCCCCTACTCCTAGCCTTTTAGGGGTACAAACAATAGTAATTGGGGCCTAGTGTGGTTGTGTACGTGTGATATACATACACTTTTTTGGGATCATATTTTCTATTCCGCTATTTAATCAAAAACCTTTGGGGATCAGTTAAATTGGGGGATAGTCTGTGTTGGTACGTGTGAGAGAGATCCACCTTTCCAAGTTGTTGGGGTTCATCTCATACTTCTGAAGGTTTGAGGGTGCTGCCTGTTCCATACTCCCCCTACTCCTCATCTAGCCTTTTAGGGGTACAAACAATAGTAATTGGGGCCTAGTGTGGTTGTGTACGTGTGATATACATACACTTTTTTGGGATCATATTTTCTATTCCGCTATTTAATCAAAAACCTTTGGGGATCAGTTAAATTGGGGGATAGTCTGTGTTGGTACGTGTGAGAGAGATCCACCTTTCCAAGTTGTTGGGGTTCATCTCATACTTCTGAAGGTTTGAGGGTGCTGCCTGTTCCATACTCCCCCTACTCCTAGCCTTTTAGGGGTACAAACAATAGTAATTGGGGCCTAGTGTGGTTGTGTACGTGTGATATACATACACTTTTTTGGGATCATATTTTCTATTCCGCTATTTAATCAAAAACCTTTGGGGATCAGTTAAATTGGGGGATAGTCTGTGTTGGTACGTGTGAGAGAGATCCACCTTTCCAAGTTGTTGGGGTTCATCTCATACTTCTGAAGGTTTGAGGGTGCTGCCTGTTCCATACTCCCCCTACTCCTAGCCTTTTAGGGGTACAAACAATAGTAATTGGGGCCTAGTGTGGTTGTGTACGTGTGATATACATACACTTTTTTGGGATCATATTTTCTATTCCGCTATTTAATCAAAAACCTCTGGGGATCAGTTAAATTGGGGGATAGTCTGTGTTGGTACGTGTGAGAGAGATCCACCTTTCCAAGTTGTTTGGGTTCATCTCATACTTCTGAAGGTTTGAGGGTGCTGCCTGTTCCATACTCCCCCTACTCCTAGCCTTTTAGGGGTACAAACAATAGTAATTGGGGCCTAGTGTGGTTGTGTACGTGTGATATACATACACTTTTTTGGGATCATATTTTCTATTCCGCTATTTAATCAAAAACCTTTGGGGATCAGTTAAATTGGGGGATAGTCTGTGTTGGTACGTGTGAGAGAGATCCACCTTTCCAAGTTGTTGGGGTTCATCTCATACTTCTGAAGGTTTGAGGGTGCTGCCTGTTCCATACTCCCCCTACTCCTAGCCTTTTAGGGGTACAAACAATAGTAATTGGGGCCTAGTGTGGTTGTGTACGTGTGATATACATACACTTTTTTGGGATCATATTTTCTATTCCGCTATTTAATCAAAAACCTTTGGGGATCAGTTAAATTGGGGGATAGTCTGTGTTGGTACGTGTGAGAGAGATCCACCTTTCCAAGTTGTTGGGGTTCATCTCATACTTCTGAAGGTTTGAGGGTGCTGCCTGTTCCATACTCCCCCTACTCCTAGCCTTTTAGGGGTACAAACAATAGTAATTGGGGCCTAGTGTGGTTGTGTACGTGTGATATACATACACTTTTTTGGGATCATATTTTCTATTCCGCTATTTAATCAAAAACCTCTGGGGATCAGTTAAATTGGGGGATAGTCTGTGTTGGTACGTGTGAGAGAGATCCACCTTTCCAAGTTGTTGGGGTTCATCTCATACTTCTGAAGGTTTGAGGGTGCTGCCTGTTCCATACTCCCCCTACTCCTAGCCTTTTAGGGGTACAAACAATAGTAATTGGGGCCTAGTGTGGTTGTGTACGTGTGATATACATACACTTTTTTGGGATCATATTTTCTATTCCGCTATTTAATCAAAAACCTTTGGGGATCAGTTAAATTGGGGGATAGTCTGTGTTGGTACGTGTGAGAGAGATCCACCTTTCCAAGTTGTTGGGGTTCATCTCATACTTCTGAAGGTTTGAGGGTGCTGCCTGTTCCATACTCCCCCTACTCCTAGCCTTTTAGGGGTACAAACAATAGTAATTGGGGCCTAGTGTGGTTGTGTACGTGTGATATACATACACTTTTTTGGGATCATATTTTCTATTCCGCTATTTAATCAAAAACCTTTGGGGATCAGTTAAATTGGGGGATAGTCTGTGTTGGTACGTGTGAGAGAGATCCACCTTTCCAAGTTGTTGGGGTTCATCTCATACTTCTGAAGGTTTGAGGGTGCTGCCTGTTCCATACTCCCCCTACTCCTAGCCTTTTAGGGGTACAAACAATAGTAATTGGGGCCTAGTGTGGTTGTGTACGTGTGATATACATACACTTTTTTGGGATCATATTTTCTATTCCGCTATTTAATCAAAAACCTTTGGGGATCAGTTAAATTGGGGGATAGTCTGTGTTGGTACGTGTGAGAGAGATCCACCTTTCCAAGTTGTTGGGGTTCATCTCATACTTCTGAAGGTTTGAGGGTGCTGCCTGTTCCATACTCCCCCTACTCCTAGCCTTTTAGGGGTACAAACAATAGTAATTGGGGCCTAGTGTGGTTGTGTACGTGTGATATACATACACTTTTTTGGGATCATATTTTCTATTCCGCTATTTAATCAAAAACCTTTGGGGATCAGTTAAATTGGGGGATAGTCTGTGTTGGTACGTGTGAGAGAGATCCACCTTTCCAAGTTGTTGGGGTTCATCTCATACTTCTGAAGGTTTGAGGGTGCTGCCTGTTCCATACTCCCCCTACTCCTAGCCTTTTAGGGGTACAAACAATAGTAATTGGGGCCTAGTGTGGTTGTGTACGTGTGATATACATACACTTTTTTGGGATCATATTTTCTATTCCGCTATTTAATCAAAAACCTTTGGGGATCAGTTAAATTGGGGGATAGTCTGTGTTGGTACGTGTGAGAGAGATCCACCTTTCCAAGTTGTTGGGGTTCATCTCATACTTCTGAAGGTTTGAGGGTGCTGCCTGTTCCATACTCCCCCTACTCCTAGCCTTTTAGGGGTACAAACAATAGTAATTGGGGCCTAGTGTGGTTGTGTACGTGTGATATACATACACTTTTTTTGGATCATATTTTCTATTCCGCTATTTAATCAAAAACCTTTGGGGATCAGTTAAATTGGGGGATAGTCTGTGTTGGTACGTGTGAGAGAGATCCACCTTTCCAAGTTGTTGGGGTTCATCTCATACTTCTGAAGGTTTGAGGGTGCTGCCTGTTCCATACTCCCCCTACTCCTCATCTAGCCTTTTAGGGGTACAAACAATAGTAATTGGGGCCCAGTGTGGTTGTGTACGTGTGATATACATACACTTTTTTGGGATCATATTTTCTATTCCGCTATTTAATCAAAAACCTTTGGGGATCAGTTAAATTGGGGGATAGTCTGTGTCGGTACGTGTGAGAGAGATCCACCTTTCCAAGTTGTTGGGGTTCATCTCATACTTCTGAAGGTTTGAGGGTGCTGCCTGTTCCATACCCCCCCTACTCCTCATCTAGCCTTTTAGGGGTACAAACAATAGTAATTGGGGCCTAGTGTGGTTGTGTACGTGCGAGATACATACACTTTTTTTGATCATATTTCCTATTCCGCTATTCAATAAAAACCTTTGAGGATCAATTGAATTGCGGGATAGTCTGTGTCGGTACGTGTGAGAGAGATCCACCTTTCCAAGTTGTTGGGGTTCATCTCATACTTCTGAAGGTTTGAGGGTGCTGCCTGTTCCATACTCCCCCTACTCCTCATCTAGCCTTTTAGGGGTACAAACAATAGTAATTGGGGCCCAGTGTGGTTGTGTACGTGTGATATACATACACTTTTTTGGGATCATATTTTCTATTCCGCTATTTAATCAAAAACCTTTGGGGATCAGTTAAATTGGGGGATAGTCTGTGTCGGTACGTGTGAGAGAGATCCACCTTTCCAAGTTGTTGGGGTTCATCTCATACTTCTGAAGGTTTGAGGGTGCTGCCTGTTCCATACCCCCCCTACTCCTCATCTAGCCTTTTAGGGGTACAAACAATAGTAATTGGGGCCTAGTGTGGTTGTGTACGTGCGAGATACATACACTTTTTTTGATCATATTTCCTATTCCGCTATTCAATAAAAACCTTTGAGGATCAATTGAATTGCGGGATAGTCTGTGTCGGTACGTGTGAGAGAGATCCACCTTTCCAAGTTGTTGGGGTTCATCTCATACTTCTGAAGGTTTGAGGGTGCTGCCTGTTCCATACTCCCCCTACTCCTCATCTAGCCTTTTAGGGGTACAAACAATAGTAATTGGGGCCTAGTGTGGTTGTGTACGTGTGATATACATACACTTTTTTTGGATCATATTTTCTATTCCGCTATTTAATCAAAAACCTTTGGGGATCAGTTAAATTGGGGGATAGTCTGTGTTGGTACGTGTGAGAGAGATCCACCTTTCCAAGTTGTTGGGGTTCATCTCATACTTCTGAAGGTTTGAGGGTGCTGCCTGTTCCATACTCCCCCTACTCCTCATCTAGCCTTTTAGGGGTACAAACAATAGTAATTGGGGCCCAGTGTGGTTGTGTACGTGTGATATACATACACTTTTTTGGGATCATATTTTCTATTCCGCTATTTAATCAAAAACCTTTGGGGATCAGTTAAATTGGGGGATAGTCTGTGTCGGTACGTGTGAGAGAGATCCACCTTTCCAAGTTGTTGGGGTTCATCTCATACTTCTGAAGGTTTGAGGGTGCTGCCTGTTCCATACCCCCCCTACTCCTCATCTAGCCTTTTAGGGGTACAAACAATAGTAATTGGGGCCTAGTGTGGTTGTGTACGTGCGAGATACATACACTTTTTTTGATCATATTTCCTATTCCGCTATTCAATAAAAACCTTTGAGGATCAATTGAATTGCGGGATAGTCTGTGTCGGTACGTGTGAGAGAGATCCACCTTTCCAAGTTGTTGGGGTTCATCTCATACTTCTGAAGGTTTGAGGGTGCTGCCTGTTCCATACTCCCCCTACTCCTAGCCTTTTAGGGGTACAAACAATAGTAATTGGGGCCTAGTGTGGTTGTGTACGTGTGATATACATACACTTTTTTGGGATCATATTTTCTATTCCGCTATTTAATCAAAAACCTTTGGGGATCAGTTAAATTGGGGGATAGTCTGTGTTGGTACGTGTGAGAGAGATCCACCTTTCCAAGTTGTTGGGGTTCATCTCATACTTCTGAAGGTTTGAGGGTGCTGCCTGTTCCATACTCCCCCTACTCCTCATCTAGCCTTTTAGGGGTACAAACAATAGTAATTGGGGCCTAGTGTGGTTGTGTACGTGTGATATACATACACTTTTTTTGGATCATATTTTCTATTCCGCTATTTAATCAAAAACCTTTGGGGATCAGTTAAATTGGGGGATAGTCTGTGTTGGTACGTGTGAGAGAGATCCACCTTTCCAAGTTGTTGGGGTTCATCTCATACTTCTGAAGGTTTGAGGGTGCTGCCTGTTCCATACTCCCCCTACTCCTCATCTAGCCTTTTAGGGGTACAAACAATAGTAATTGGGGCCCAGTGTGGTTGTGTACGTGTGATATACATACACTTTTTTGGGATCATATTTTCTATTCCGCTATTTAATCAAAAACCTTTGGGGATCAGTTAAATTGGGGGATAGTCTGTGTCGGTACGTGTGAGAGAGATCCACCTTTCCAAGTTGTTGGGGTTCATCTCATACTTCTGAAGGTTTGAGGGTGCTGCCTGTTCCATACCCCCCCTACTCCTCATCTAGCCTTTTAGGGGTACAAACAATAGTAATTGGGGCCTAGTGTGGTTGTGTACGTGCGAGATACATACACTTTTTTTGATCATATTTCCTATTCCGCTATTCAATAAAAACCTTTGAGGATCAATTGAATTGCGGGATAGTCTGTGTCGGTACGTGTGAGAGAGATCCACCTTTCCAAGTTGTTGGGGTTCATCTCATACTTCTGAAGGTTTGAGGGTGCTGCCTGTTCCATACTCCCCCTACTCCTCATCTAGCCTTTTAGGGGTACAAACAATAGTAATTGGGGCCCAGTGTGGTTGTGTACGTGTGATATACATACACTTTTTTGGGATCATATTTTCTATTCCGCTATTTAATCAAAAACCTTTGGGGATCAGTTAAATTGGGGGATAGTCTGTGTCGGTACGTGTGAGAGAGATCCACCTTTCCAAGTTGTTGGGGTTCATCTCATACTTCTGAAGGTTTGAGGGTGCTGCCTGTTCCATACCCCCCCTACTCCTCATCTAGCCTTTTAGGGGTACAAACAATAGTAATTGGGGCCTAGTGTGGTTGTGTACGTGCGAGATACATACACTTTTTTTGATCATATTTCCTATTCCGCTATTCAATAAAAACCTTTGAGGATCAATTGAATTGCGGGATAGTCTGTGTCGGTACGTGTGAGAGAGATCCACCTTTCCAAGTTGTTGGGGTTCATCTCATACTTCTGAAGGTTTGAGGGTGCTGCCTGTTCCATACTCCCCCTACTCCTCATCTAGCCTTTTAGGGGTACAAACAATAGTAATTGGGGCCTAGTGTGGTTGTGTACGTGTGATATACATACACTTTTTTTGGATCATATTTTCTATTCCGCTATTTAATCAAAAACCTTTGGGGATCAGTTAAATTGGGGGATAGTCTGTGTTGGTACGTGTGAGAGAGATCCACCTTTCCAAGTTGTTGGGGTTCATCTCATACTTCTGAAGGTTTGAGGGTGCTGCCTGTTCCATACTCCCCCTACTCCTCATCTAGCCTTTTAGGGGTACAAACAATAGTAATTGGGGCCCAGTGTGGTTGTGTACGTGTGATATACATACACTTTTTTGGGATCATATTTTCTATTCCGCTATTTAATCAAAAACCTTTGGGGATCAGTTAAATTGGGGGATAGTCTGTCGGTACGTGTGAGAGAGATCCACCTTTCCAAGTTGTTGGGGTTCATCTCATACTTCTGAAGGTTTGAGGGTGCTGCCTGTTCCATACCCCCCCTACTCCTCATCTAGCCTTTTAGGGGTACAAACAATAGTAATTGGGGCCTAGTGTGGTTGTGTACGTGCGAGATACATACACTTTTTTTGATCATATTTCCTATTCCGCTATTCAATAAAAACCTTTGAGGATCAATTGAATTGCGGGATAGTCTGTGTCGGTACGTGTGAGAGAGATCCACCTTTCCAAGTTGTTGGGGTTCATCTCATACTTCTGAAGGTTTGAGGGTGCTGCCTGTTCCATACTCCCCCTACTCCTCATCTAGCCTTTTAGGGGTACAAACAATAGTAATTGGGGCCTAGTGTGGTTGTGTACGTGTGATATACATACACTTTTTTTGGATCATATTTTCTATTCCGCTATTTAATCAAAAACCTTTGGGGATCAGTTAAATTGGGGGATAGTCTGTGTTGGTACGTGTGAGAGAGATCCACCTTTCCAAGTTGTTGGGGTTCATCTCATACTTCTGAAGGTTTGAGGGTGCTGCCTGTTCCATACTCCCCCTACTCCTCATCTAGCCTTTTAGGGGTACAAACAATAGTAATTGGGGCCCAGTGTGGTTGTGTACGTGTGATATACATACACTTTTTTGGGATCATATTTTCTATTCCGCTATTTAATCAAAAACCTTTGGGGATCAGTTAAATTGGGGGATAGTCTGTGTCGGTACGTGTGAGAGAGATCCACCTTTCCAAGTTGTTGGGGTTCATCTCATACTTCTGAAGGTTTGAGGGTGCTGCCTGTTCCATACCCCCCCTACTCCTCATCTAGCCTTTTAGGGGTACAAACAATAGTAATTGGGGCCTAGTGTGGTTGTGTACGTGTGATATACATACACTTTTTTTGGATCATATTTTCTATTCCGCTATTTAATCAAAAACCTTTGGGGATCAGTTAAATTGGGGGATAGTCTGTGTCGGTACGTGTGAGAGAGATCCACCTTTCCAAGTTGTTGGGGTTCATCTCATACTTCTGAAGGTTTGAGGGTGCTGCCTGTTCCATACCCCCCCTACTCCTCATCTAGCCTTTTAGGGGTACAAACAATAGTAATTGGGGCCTAGTGTGGTTGTGTACGTGCGAGATACATACACTTTTTTTGATCATATTTCCTATTCCGCTATTCAATAAAAACCTTTGAGGATCAATTGAATTGCGGGATAGTCTGTGTCGGTACGTGTGAGAGAGATCCACCTTTCCAAGTTGTTGGGGTTCATCTCATACTTCTGAAGGTTTGAGGGTGCTGCCTGTTCCATACTCCCCCTACTCCTCATCTAGCCTTTTAGGGGTACAAACAATAGTAATTGGGGCCCAGTGTGGTTGTGTACGTGTGATATACATACACTTTTTTTGGATCATATTTTCTATTCCGCTATTTAATTTAACTGGGCCTCCATGCGAGACCTGTGTGCCTTGTTGCGCTGTTTTGAGTACTCCACCAACATGGCCAGTGGCAATGACGCCGTTCTCAGCTTAACTATCCCACTTCTATGCCTCCTTGAAAAAACAATTCGGGCGATGATGGAAGAGGATGTGGCACAGGATGAGGAGGAGGAGGAGGATGAAGAGGTAACATTTCCAAGGCTTTCAGGGCAGTCATTCGCAAGGGGCTCCGAGGGTGGGTTCCTGCACACGCAAACGCCAGGGACGCAATTGTCCAGCAGGGGCACAGTTCTGGAGGATGAGGAGGATGAGGAGGAGGAGGAGCTGGAGGAGGAGATGGAACCATGTTCACAGCAGGGTGGCACCCAGGCCAGCTCATGGCCATCACTGGTGCGTGGCTGGGGGGATACAGAGGACACGGACCATACACCTCCCACAGAGGACAGCCTTTCGTTGCCTCTGGGCAGCCTGGCACACATGAGCGATTACATGCTGCAGTGTCTCCACAACGACCGCCGAGTTGCCCACATTCTAACTTGTGCTGATTACTGGGTGGCCATGCTGCTGGATCCCCGTTACAAGGACAACGTACCGTCCTTAATTCACTCACTGGAGCGCGATCGCAAGATGCGCGAGTACAAGCGCACGCTGGTAGACGCCATGCTGCTGGCATTCCCATCTGACAGCGGGGCCACAGTGGAAGCACAAGGCAGAGGAGGAGGAGGAGGAGGTCGCCAACGCAACCAGGGCACCGCCAGCACCTCAGAAGGCAGGGTTAGCATGGCCGAAATGTGGAAAAGCTTTGTCAGCACGCCACAACAAACAGCAGCACCAGCAGCTCAGATGGAACGTCTTAGCAGGAGGCAGCATTTTACCAACATGGTGGAGCAGTATGTGTGCACACGCCTACATGTAGTGAATGACGGGTCTGCCCCCTTCAACTTCTGGGTCTCCAAATTGGGCACATGGCCTGAGCTTGCCCTTTACGCCTTGGAGGTGCTGGCGTGCCCTGCAGCCAGTGTATTATCTGAACGGGTATTTAGCACGGCTGGGGGCGTTATAACAGACAAGCGCAGCCGCCTGTCCAGAGACAATGTGGACAAGCTCACGTTCATTAAAATGAACCAGGCATGGATCCCACGGGACTTTTCCGTACCTTATGCAGAATAGCAATGGATACCGACCTTACCCACCCATTGTTCCATTTTTGCTCTTTCTCACTCTTTTGGGGTGTACCCTCATTTAAAATTTTTGAAAAGAAGCAGTGTTGGCTACCTCGTCCTCCTCCTCAGGGCCAGATTAATGTAGGGGCTATTGGAGCTGCAGCTCCAGGCCCCTACCTTTTATATAGGCCCCGGGTTGGCCATATTCACTGTTACCGCTCTTCTGTCACTTGTAAACACAGAAGTCTGGCTTCTATGCTCGCTTCCCCAGGCAGCACCCTCAGAACCTCCCCACACAGCGTGAAGGCCGGACAAGGAGGGACAGTTGGCGATGCATGGATGTGTTTATGGGCTTCAGAGACAGCATCCCATGTTGAATTAGGCATGCATGGCTGCACCCTTCCTCCTCTGGGTGCATGGCAAGGCACGGCCCTAAGGCCCTTCAAAATCCTCAGCACCAAGCCCATGATACTGTTAATCCGGCCCTGGTCCTCCTCCACCGCCGCTTCCACCTACACCGCCCATAGGTGTGCGCAGCCTATTGCATTAAGGTGTGCACCCCAAAGTTGAAATACACATGCATGTGTTTGCCAGCAGGGAGAGTAATGTATCGGGGCCATGTACCTGTAGGCAAGGAGAAATAGAGCAGAGCAGGTCCCAGGGAGATCTTTCCCATCTCCTCACTGGCAATGCTATGTGCCCTAGGTGATTAGGGTGTGCCCAGGCACACCCAGCACACCCTGTGCGCACGCCTATGTCACCGCCACATCCACCACCGCCTCAACCTCCCTCCTACTCCATATGGGCCTCGTCCTTCAGAGATGAAGAAGAACATTGTTTTATTTTTCTGTTTTTTTTTGTTGTTTTAAGTTATTTCCCTATCCACATTTGTTTGCAGAGCACTTGCCATGCTCTTAATTACGTTTTGCTGCCATTTGCAGCACTCTAGCCCTTTCCTTTGGTGTTTTAGAGCCATTTTAGTGCCTTAAAGTTCGGGTCCCCATTGACTTCAATGGGGTTCGGTGTCCGGGAAAAGTTCGGTAAAAGTCCGGGACACGGACCCGGACTTTTTTTTAAAGTTCGGCCGAACCCGTCGAACACGGACATCTAGGTGTCCGCTCAACCCTAGTGATGACCGATGAATAGTTGTTTGTTATGTTAAGCATCTAAGAAGGTATTGCAACTGCGCTATCCCTGATGGGGGCGTGCTTTGGAAAATTTCTAACTATTTATTTTGAGCCTAAAACAATTTGCTAAGAACATTTGACCTGAAGAGGAAATACCTTAAGAACATCCAATTTTGCCATACTCTCAAAACAGCTGCTTTTAAATTTCACAATAAATGTTTATGCAGTTTTGCTGGATGAATACAATTTGTTTTAATAACAGACTTCCAAAGTGTTTATAGGGAAAAGGCACAGGGATTCAAGTGGTTAAAGAAAAAAAAAAGGAAGGACATTAGTATCATAATTTATAAGTATTAGTAGTAGTAAACAAAATGAGAAACAAAAATTATATTCTGTTTAGGGGAAATACGTGGATCAAGTGCTTGTTATAATGGATTATTAAGCATTCATTTATCTGTAGCATTGGAGGTCAATGTTTGTAATACCACCGTGGTGGTTAATATCCTCAGAGAATTCATTTGTACTATAAACACAGTGCATCAAGGCATTAGATTACAAAATCAGACTATAGTCTTGGTACACAAGGGAATCGAAAAGCACATTTAATACAATTAACCCACTAGTGATCAAGAATAGTCTTTTCTACCTGCTCTAGGTTCCCTAAAGACTAACAAGAACACATTTGAGATAAGATTTAAAGAACATATGTCTATAAAGAAAGAGATTGTTTTAAAATCAATAGATATGCTTTATATACTTGTTTTTCATTTGGATTTTAGAGTCATGTCTTTAATAGGCTGACAGCATGTAAAAAAAATGTTACTAATTGTCCTTGCCTAACTGATTTAACGAATAGCTAAAACAATGGCATTTAAGAAATATTTCTTCTTTGCTTGAAAATGTAATTCCATGGAGATCAACAATTAAAGTGATTGTAAAGTCTCCTTTTTTTCCCCTATAAAAATAACAAACATGTAATATTAACCTGCTCTTTGCAGTTGGTTTCGCACAAAGCAGCCTGGATCCTCCTATTTCCTGGATTGCTCTTCGGTGCTCCTGGCCCCTCCCTCCCTGTGAGTGCCCCCACAGCAAGCAGCTTGCTATGGGGGCACCCAAGCTGAGTCACAGCTTTGTGTGTCCATTCAAACACTGACCCCTGGCCCGGCCCCACCCCCTCTCTCCCCTGATTGGCTAGCTGACTTTGATTGTGTCTCAGCCAAACATGAGTTAGAATCTAAGATGGCTGAGACCCTCATGGACATCACTGGACAGAGATGGACCTCAGGTAAGTGTTAGGGGGGCTGCTGCACACAGGAGGCTTTTTATAGAATGCATTAAAATAGACACCTTCTGCCTTTACAAATCCTTTAAGTTTATTACTAAGGAATTATTAAATTCATTCTTTTTTACAAACATTACATCAAAGTATTAAGCAATTATTACTTAAATCATTTGTTTTTACTTTTTTTTAAATAAAGCATGTCTGAAGAAAATAGAAGACAATATTATCCTATAGGAAATAATAGGAATAAACTGTCTCACTTTTGTTAATATTTTTTTTCAATTGTATGTATCTCAACACAAATTAAACAATATAACCGAAAAAAAAACAATTAAAATAGTACCACTCAAATATCACCCCCCCCCCCCAAACCTCTATTAGTAGGATCATTATCATCAACAAACGGTATTGGCTTGTCAGGCTCTAGTTGCCTTCAACAAAATGACGGACAGCGACTCCCTAGTGCATGAGTGTGAATGAAATGGATAAAAGATGGCTTCTGCTTCTGTTCTCCATCTGTAGAGAACTAGAGATGTCCCGAACTATTCGCCGGCGAACAATTCCCGGCGAACATCGCTTGTTCGCGTCCGCCGCTGCGGGCGAACATATGCAATGTTCTGTCCGCCCTCTATACTTCATCATTGAGGCAAACTTTGACCCTGTACCTCACAGTCAGCAGACACATTCCAGCCAATCAGCATACCCTCCCTCCCACACCCTCCCACCTCCTATAAAAAAGCAAGGGCAGCATCCATCTTAGATCATTCTGAAGCAGCGTGTTAGTGAAAGCAGGGAGAGTGCTGCTGCTGCTGTTAATAGGGACAGTTGTTAGATAGTGTTCTCGGTCCACTCCTGCTGTAAGGACAGCATCCTGACAGCACCCCAAAAAGCCCTTTTTAGGGCTGGTATTTCAGTCAATTTTTTTTGATATACAGTATATATATATCTATTGTGCAGTTGCCTGCCCGCCGTGTGTGAGAGGCCACAGATCCACCACAGACTGTACTGTGTGCACACCACACTCATATTGGATGGCACAGTACCTTGCAGTTTAAAAAATATATTTTTTTCCTCTGTAATAATTGCAGTTGCCTGCCGGCTGCCAGTGAGTGTCAGGTCCACAGAGTGTACTGTGCCCACTGCAGTGCCCACCACTGATTTATATGGTGGCACAGCACCTTGCAAATTAAAAAAAATATATATTTTTTATAATTGCAGTTGGCTGGACTGCCAGTGAGTGTCAGGTCCACAGAGTGTACTGTGCCCACTGCAGTGCCCACCACTCATATATATACGATGGCACAGCACCTTGAAAATTAAAAAAAATATATATTTTTTATAATTGTAGTTGCCTGGCCTGCCAGTGAGTGTCAGGTCCACAGAGTGTACTTTGCCCACTGCAGTGCCCACCACTCATATATACGGTGGCACAATACCTTGCAAATTAAAAAAATATATATTTTTTATAGTTGCCTGCCAGTGAGTGTCAGGTCCACAGACTGTACTGTACCCACTGCAAATGGACTGTTTACGGTTGTTTGCGGTGCGTTAAACGGGGAGTTTGGTCTGTCAGAGTTTGGTCTGTCACTGTGAAGCTGCCGTAACCCTTACACTACCTGATTGATACAACATCATACCTGATCGTATACACACACTGGATGTTTTAAAGCACGTTATTCCAAACAATTTAGGAATGTTAGGTGATTTATGCCCTTTATGGATTAAAACCTGACTCTGCGTCAACTACGTAATTTTCCATGGGAGTTTTGCCATGGATCCCCCTCCGGCATGCCACAGTCCAGCTGTTAGTCCCCTTGAAACAACTTTTCCATCACTATTGTTGCCAGAAAGAGTCCCTGTGGGTTATAAAATTCGCCTGCCTATTGAAGTCTATGGCGGTTCGCCCGTTCGCGAACATTTGCGGAGGTTCGCGTTCGCCGCTCGCGAACGGCTAAAGGTTAGGTTCGCGACATCTCTATAGAGAACTACTCTCAGATGCAATTGCCTTTTTTGGGGGTTAATCGTATAGGCCTCTTCAATTACTCCCATGTATCAGTTGTGGATATTTTTTAACTGATTCATGACATCCTGTGGGTGATCTCTGGTATAGAGGACTTGAAAAGAGGGTCACTAGCATGGGGGAGGGAGGTTTGTTTTGGGAGGGTTCGCAGTTTGGAGTTGGAGAAACATGCAGCCAAGACCTCATTGTCCTGTTCCAGATATCGAGTGCAAGCTGTTGCCAGAGTTAAGTATTATTTGACCTTTCTTTGGGATATTGGAAATAGGAGTGTATGTTTAAGTCTTGTTATTTGTTGTATTGTTTATGGTAACTTTTATGTGTAAAGAAACTTTATGTATTTTGATGTCCAGTAAAGTTTTATTTTATGCTTTTTATCAAAACTGCTCTTGGTGTGTCTGTTCATTTTAAATATTCACTAGATATTTCAGTGGCTGTCCAGCAGAGGCGTAACTACAGGGGTTGCAGGGGCTGTAATTGCAACCGGCCCCATGCGGCTATCCTGTACACCTGGATAGGAGGGGTGGCCGGGGCAGCATGTAGAGAAATCACTGTCCTCCTTTTTCCTCCTGTAGCTGCAGGAGGAAAATGGAGGAGATTGGTTCCTCTGTATGCTGCCCCCGCCACTCCTCCTATCCAGTTCATTTGTGCTCTGCTGTCTCTGGACTCCTGTGTGATCCCCTGGTGCCCCCCCACTGTGCTGCCCCCCCCAACTGTGCTCCCTCCCCTCTCCTGCCGGCTGCAGGGGATCTGTCACAATGGAGAGTAGAGAACCAGGAAGGGGTCAGTATATATGTAATTTACCAGCTCCTTCCTTTTCTGAATGGACAGAGTCATAGTCAGTGACATTGTAAAAAAATAAAATAAAATGATAAAAAAATGAATAAAAACTACTGAGACCAGTGGGTAAACTTTCAGGATGGCAAAGGTCACACTTACGACCAGGCCCGGGCATTCCACCACCGTGGGGAAGCCCCAACATGGCAGGAAGGGGGCCCACTGCAGAACTTGTGAAAGGGTCCTGCTGTGGGACCGTAATAAAGGGCCCCGCAATGAGAGTAAAAAGCCAGAGGATCAGTGGGAAGAGCCCCAGACTAGAAGGGAAGGGCCCTGGCCAGGGTCCGGAGAGCCCTTCATGCTTTCTTGCAATGGGGGCCTAAAGGTTCTAGTTACGCCTCTTCTTTCCAGCATACCTTCATTATACATTTTGTTGTTTCCCACATTTGATACACCCCGGAAAGGGAGAAAATTGCCTTAGAAGTTCTCTACAGGTGAAGAACAGGAGCTGAAACCATCTTTTACTTATTTCAATTATGCTAATGCAACAGGAAGCTGCTGTCTGTGTGCAGATGGCATAATTTTGTTGAAGTCTATAGGAACCTGACAAATTGAACACTGGCATTAAACAGTAAACAAGCCAATAAAGATGAAAAAAGAAAAAAACAGCTAACCCAGTTTGAGATCGGACCTGGTAATGCTGATTTGCCCAAGGCAGATAACTTGGTGGCTCACGACAAAAGGTTTACATTAGTTTTCTGGGGAGATTTGGATCATCTCACATGTTCCTTTGAATAACTCTTGTATACCCCCTCTGTCTGCTCTACATATACAAGTACAATCAGGCCATCAGACACAACTACCATGTAAAATTATTGTGGGAGCCAAAGTTCTGCATGAGTAGAAATAACTCTCACAGTTTTCCTGGCCTTTTTCTGACACTGGATGTTTTCTATACCATTCACATTTGACATTTTGAGATCTCGGGCAAAATCACATGATTCTGCCCACAATATCAAATTGCACTGCAATCACAAAACGCATGTTAGGGTGCCATTCGTCTTCAATGGCACCTAAACACAGGGGGGGGGGGGGTTTGATGTGATATATGGCACAGCAATTATGGTAAACCACAACACAAGAAGCTTGTCCCCCAATAAAGATCAACAAGCTTTGAGCATTGCGGTTTGCCGCAATTGCAGCTTAATTCATCACACAAAGATCGTGGCTAAACCACACCATGTTTAGATGCCATTGAAGATGAATATCACCCAAGCATGCATTTTGCGATTCTGCCTGAATGGAGCATAAAAGGAGCACTGGGAGATTGCTTTAACCCTTTTGCTGCTTGGCTTGTTTTTGTGTTTTTTGCACACATGATTACAAAATCATTTTAGACCTGAGGATTACTTTAACCCCCAAAACATTTTGGGCTCCATTTACTAAAGCATATTTCATGCATTTTTTTTAGGTGTCTGAACACATTTTCCCCCTATGTAGATCTATCATCAGTCACAACGCCCCCTGCACTGCCAAACCCAAAATAGGAAAAAAAAACCCTTTACTGGTGATGAATAGGGTTGAGCGGACACCTAGATGTCCGTGTTCGACGGGTTCGGCCGAACTTTAAAAAAAAGTCCGGGTCCGTGTCCCGGACTTTTACCGAACTTTTCCCGGACACCGAACCCCATTGAAGTCAATGGGGACCCGAACTTTAAGGCACTAAAATGGCTCTAAAACACCAAAGGAAAGGGCTAGAGTGCTGCAAATGGCAGCAAAACGTAATTAAGAGCATGGCAAGTGCTCTGCAAACAAATGTGGATAGGGAAATAACTTAAAACAACAAAAAAAAACAGAAAAATAAAACAATGTTCTTCTTCATCTCTGAAGGACGAGGCCCATATGGAGTAGGAGGGAGGTTGAGGTGGTGGTGGATGTGGCGGTGACATAGGCGTGCGCACAGGGTGTGCTGGGTGTGCCTGGGCACACCCTAATCACCTAGGGCACATAGCATTGCCAGTGAGGAGATGGGAAAGATCTCCCTGGGACCTGCTCTGCTCTATTTCTCCTTGCCTACAGGTACATGGCCCCGATACATTACTCTCCCTGCTGGCAAACACATGCATGTGTATTTCAACTTTGGGGTGCACACCTTAATGCAATAGGCTGCGCACACCTATGGGCGGTGTAGGTGGAAGCGGCGGTGGAGGAGGACCAGGGCCGGATTAACAGCATCATGGGCTTGGTGCTGAGGATTTTGAAGGGCCTTAAGGGCCGTGCCTTGCCATGCACCCAGAGGAGGAAGGGTGCAGCCATGCATGCCTAATTCAACATGGGATGCTGTCTCTGAAGCCCATAAACACATCCATGCATCGCCAACTGTCCCTCCTTGTCCGGCCTTCACGCTGTGTGGGGAGGTTCTGAGGGTGCTGCCTGGGGAAGCGAGCATAGAAGCCAGACTTCTGTGTTTACAAGTGACAGAAGAGCGGTAACAGTGAATATGGCCAACCCGGGGCCTATATAAAAGGTAGGGGCCTGGAGCTGCAGCTCCAATAGCCCCTACATTAATCTGGCCCTGAGGAGGAGGACGAGGTAGCCAACACTGCTTATTTTCAAAAATTTTAAATGAGGGTACACCCCAAAAGAGTGAGAAAGAGCAAAAATGGAACAATGGGTGGGTAAGGTCGGTATCCATTGCTATTCTGCATAAGGTACGGAAAAGTCCCGTGGGATCCATGCCTGGTTCATTTTAATGAACGTGAGCTTGTCCACATTGTCTCTGGACAGGCGGCTGCGCTTGTCTGTTATAACGCCCCCAGCCGTGCTAAATACCCGTTCAGATAATACACTGGCTGCAGGGCACGCCAGCACCTCCAAGGCGTAAAGGGCAAGCTCAGGCCATGTGCCCAATTTGGAGACCCAGAAGTTGAAGGGGGCAGACCCGTCATTCACTACATGTAGGCGTGTGCACACATACTGCTCCACCATGTTGGTAAAATGCTGCCTCCTGCTAAGACGTTCCATCTGAGCTGCTGGTGCTGCTGTTTGTTGTGGCGTGCTGACAAAGCTTTTCCACATTTCGGCCATGCTAACCCTGCCTTCTGAGGTGCTGGCGGTGCCCTGGTTGCGTTGGCGACCTCCTCCTCCTCCTCCTCTGCCTTGTGCTTCCACTGTGGCCCCGCTGTCAGATGGGAATGCCAGCAGCATGGCGTCTACCAGCGTGCGCTTGTACTCGCGCATCTTGCGATCGCGCTCCAGTGAGTGAATTAAGGACGGTACGTTGTCCTTGTAACGGGGATCCAGCAGCGTGGCCACCCAGTAATCAGCACAAGTTAGAATGTGGGCAACTCGGCGGTCGTTGTGGAGACACTGCAGCATGTAATCGCTCATGTGTGCCAGGCTGCCCAGAGGCGACGAAAGGCTGTCCTCTGTGGGAGGTGTATCGTCCGTGTCCTCTGTATCCCCCCAGCCACGCACCAGTGATGGCCATGAGCTGGCCTGGGTGCCACCCTGCTGTGAACATGGTTCCATCTCCTCCTCCAGCTCCTCCTCCTCCTCATCCTCCTCATCCTCCAGAACTGTGCCCCTGCTGGACAATTGCGTCCCTGGCGTTTGCGTGTGCAGGAACCCACCCTCGGAGCCCCTTGCGAATGACTGCCCTGAAAGCCTTGGAAATGTTACCTCTTCATCCTCCTCCTCCTCCTCATCCTGTGCCACATCCTCTTCCATCATCGCCCGAATTGTTTTTTCAAGGAGGCATAGAAGTGGGATAGTTAAGCTGAGAACGGCGTCATTGCCACTGGCCATGTTGGTGGAGTACTCAAAACAGCGCAACAAGGCACACAGGTCTCGCATGGAGGCCCAGTTATTGGTGGTGAAGTGGTGCTGTTCCGCAGAGCGACTCACGCGTGCGTGCTGCAGCTGAAACTCCACTATGGCCTGCTGCTGCTCGCACAGTCTTTCCAGCATGTGCAAGGTGGAGTTCCACCTTGTGGGCACGTCACATATGAGGCGGTGAGCGGGAAGGCCGAAGTTACGCTGCAGCGCTGCCAGGCGAGCAGCAGCAGGGTGAGAACGCCGAAAGTGCGCACAAACGGCCCGCACTTTCTGCAGCAGCTCTGACATATCGGGGTAGTTTTTAAGGAACCTCTGCACCACCAAATTCAGCACATGCGCCAGGCAAGGGATGTGCGTCAAACCGGTTAGGCCCAGAGCTGCTATGAGATTTCGCCCGTTATCGCACACCACCAGGCCGGGCTTGAGGCTCGCTGGCAGCAACCACTCATTTGTCTGCTGTTCCATGCTCCTCCACAACTCCTGCGCGGTGTGTGGTTTGTCCCCCAAACAGGCAAGTTGTAAAACTGCCTGCTGTCGTTTACCCCTGGCCGTGCTGAAGTTGGTGGTGAAGGTGTTACGCTGTCCGGATGAGGAGGCGGTAGAGGATGAGGAAGCGGAGTAGGAGGAGTTAGGAACAGGAGGCAAACTGAAGCGCCCTGCAATCCTCGGTGGTGGAAGGACATGCGCCAAATTGCTATCCGCCTCAGGCCCATCCGCCACTGCATTTACCCAGTGTGCCGTTAGGGAGATATAACGCCCCTGACCGTGCTTACTGGTCCACGTATCCGTAGTTAGGTGGACCTTGGCACAGATGGCGTTGCGCAGTGCACACCTGATATTTTCCCCCACTTGGTTGTGCAGGGAAGGGATGGCTTGCCTGGAAAAGTAGTGGCGGCTGGGCACGACGTACTGTGGGACAGCCACCGACATAAGGTTTTTAAAACTGTGCGTCTCCACCAGACGGAATGACAGCATTTCAAAGGCCAATAATTTTGAAATGCTGGCATTCAGGGCCAGGGATCGCGGGTGGGTAGGGGGGTACTTCCTCTTCCTCTCAAGTGTTTGGGAGATGGAAAGCTGAACGCTTCCACGGGACATTGTGGAGATGGTTGTTGGTGACCCAGGTGGTGGTGTTGCTGACAGATCGTCTGTTTGCGGGGTGGCAGGTGCCGGTATCACTACAGATGTGGCTGGAGCGGCCGAGACTGCAGCAGAAGAGGAAGCAGGATGAGCCAGAGACGTTTCTTGGTTTTGAAGGTGTGTACTCCACTGCAGCTCGTGCTTTGCACTTAGATGCCTGATCATGCAGGTTGTGCTCAGGTTGAGAAGGTTTATGCCTCGCTTCAAGCTCTGATTGCACAGGGTGCAAACCACTCGTGTCCTGTCATCAGCACATTTTCTAAAGAACTTCCACGCTAGAGAACTCCTTTGAGCTGACTTTGGTGCGCTCGTTCCCTTGCTGCGTTGGGCAGTAGCGGGCGTAGTGTCTAGGGCACGGCCGCTCCGCTTCTGCACCCTGCTCCCTCTTCTGCTGTGCTGGTGGCTCTGTGCGACCACCGCCTCTTCCTCCAAACTACTCAGGTCACCTGCATGACGTTCATTCCATGTGGGGTCGAGGACCTCATCGTCCTCCACATCATCTTCCACCCAGTCTTCACCCCTGCCCTCCTTGTCGGTCTCCACAATGCTGAACGCCGCAGCAGTTGGCACCTGCGTTTCGTCATCATCGGAGACGTGCTGCGATGATCCTTGCATGTACTCATCTTGAGAAATAAGTGGTTGGGCATCGCTGCACTCAATCTCTTCCACTTCTGGGGCAGGGCTAGGTGGATGGCCCTGGGAAACCCTGCTGACAGAGTCCTCAAAAAGAATAAGAGACTGCTGTATGGCTTGGGGCTCAGACTGCTGGCCTGATTTGCAAGGGGGTGAGGTGAAAGACGGTTGGACATTGGCTGCAGGTGCCAACTCTGACCTTTCTGCAGTAGACTGGGTGGGAGACAATGTGAAGGAACTGGAGGCACTGTCAGCAGCAAACCAATCTACTATCGCCTCAACTTGTTCTGGCCTCATCACTTCTAGGGGCGTTTGATGCCCTACCAAATACTGATGCAGGTTCTGTCGCCTACTCACACTTGAGGAAGGTGTTTCACTTGTGCGTGTAGCTGGCACAGATCGACCATGTCCTCTCCTTGCAACAGGAGCTCTACCAGCAGCACCACGACCCAGGCCACGGCCCTTATTTGACGGTCTCCTCATATTTCTGTAATTTAAGATCTTGCCCTAGAAAGGTTTTTATTGAATAGCGGAATAGGAAATATGATCCAAAAAAGTGTATGTATCTCGCACGTACAAAACCACACTAGGCCCCAATTACTATTGTTTCTACCCCTAAAAGGATGGATGAGGAGTAGGAGGAGTATGGAACAGACAGCACCCTCAAATCTTCAGAAGTATGAGATGAACCCCAAAAACTTGGAAAGGTGGATCTCACACGTACCGACACAGACTATCCCGCAATTCAATTGATCCTCAAAGGTTTTTATTGAATAGCGGAATAGGAAATATGATCAAAAAAAGTGTATGTATCTCGCACGTACACAACCACACTAGGCCCTAATTACTATTGTTTGTACCCCTAAAAGGATGGATGAGGAGTAGGAGGAGGAGTATGGAACAGGCAGCACCCTCAAATCTTCAGAAGTATGAGATGAACCCCAAAAACTTGGAAAGGTGGATCTCACACGTACCGACACAGACTATCCCGCAATTCAATTGATCCTCAAAGGTTTTTATTGAATAGCGGAATAGGAAATATGATCAAAAAAAGTGTATGTATCTCGCACGTACACAACCACACTAGGCCCCAATTACTATTGTTTGTACCCCTAAAAGGATGGTTGAGCAGTAGGAGCAGGAGTATGGAACAGGCAGCACCCTCAAATCTTCAGAAGTATGAGATGAACCCCAACAACTTGGAAAGGTGGATCTCACACGTACCGACACAGACTATCTCGCAATTGAATTGATCCCCAAAGGTTTTAATTGAATAGCGGAATAGAAAATATGATCAAAAAGAAAGTGTATGTATCTCGCACGTACACCACCACACTAGGCCCCAACTACTATTGTTTGTACCCCTAAAAGGATGGTTGAGCAGTAGGAGGAGGAGTATGGAACAGGCAGCACCCTCAAATCTTCAGAAGTATGAGATGAACCCCAAAAACTTGGAAAGGTGGATCTCTCTCACACGTACCAACACAGACTATCCCCCAATTTAACTGATCCCCAAAGGTTTTTGATTAAATAGCGGAATAGAAAATATGATCCAAAAAAAGTGTATGTATATCACACGTACACAACCACACTAGGCCCCAATTACTATTGTTTGTACCCCTAAAAGGCTAGATGAGGAGTAGGGGGGGTATGGAACAGGCAGCACCCTCAAACCTTCAGAAGTATGAGATGAACCCCAACAACTTGGAAAGGTGGATCTCTCTCACACGTACCAACACAGACTATCCCCCAATTTAACTGATCCCCAAAGGTTTTTGATTAAATAGCGGAATAGAAAATATGATCCAAAAAAAGTGTATGTATATCACACGTACACAACCACACTAGGCCCCAATTACTATTGTTTGTACCCCTAAAAGGCTAGATGAGGAGTAGGGGGGGTATGGAACAGGCAGCACCCTCAAATCTTCAGAAGTATGAGATGAACCCCAAAAACTTGGAAAGGTGGATCTCTCTCACACGTACCAACACAGACTATCCCCCAATTTAACTGATCCCCAAAGGTTTTTGATTAAATAGCGGAATAGAAAATATGATCCAAAAAAAGTGTATGTATATCACACGTACACAACCACACTAGGCCCCAATTACTATTGTTTGTACCCCTAAAAGGCTAGATAAGGAGTAGTGGGGGGTATGGAACAGGCAGCACCCTCAAACCTTCAGAAGTATGAGATGAACCCCAACAACTTGGAAAGGTGGATCTCTCTCACACGTACCAACACAGACTATCCCCCAATTTAACTGATCCCCAAAGGTTTTTGATTAAATAGCGGAATAGAAAATATGATCCAAAAAAAGTGTATGTATATCACACGTACACAACCACACTAGGCCCCAATTACTATTGTTTGTACCCCTAAAAGGCTAGATGAGGAGTAGGGGGGGTATGGAACAGGCAGCACCCTCAAACCTTCAGAAGTATGAGATGAACCCCAACAACTTGGAAAGGTGGATCTCTCTCACACGTACCAACACAGACTATCCCCCAATTTAACTGATCCCCAAAGGTTTTTGATTAAATAGCGGAATAGAAAATATGATCCAAAAAAAGTGTATGTATATCACACGTACACAACCACACTAGGCCCCAATTACTATTGTTTGTACCCCTAAAAGGCTAGGAGTAGGGGGGAGTATGGAACAGGCAGCACCCTCAAACCTTCAGAAGTATGAGATGAACCCCAACAACTTGGAAAGGTGGATCTCTCTCACACGTACCAACACAGACTATCCCCCAATTTAACTGATCCCCAAAGGTTTTTGATTAAATAGCGGAATAGAAAATATGATCCAAAAAAAGTGTATGTATATCACACGTACACAACCACACTAGGCCCCAATTACTATTGTTTGTACCCCTAAAAGGCTAGGAGTAGGGGGAGTATGGAACAGGCAGCACCCTCAAACCTTCAGAAGTATGAGATGAACCCCAACAACTTGGAAAGGTGGATCTCTCTCACACGTACCAACACAGACTATCCCCCAATTTAACTGATCCCCAAAGGTTTTTGATTAAATAGCGGAATAGAAAATATGATCCAAAAAAAGTGTATGTATATCACACGTACACAACCACACTAGGCCCCAATTACTATTGTTTGTACCCCTAAAAGGCTAGATGAGGAGTAGGGGGGGTATGGAACAGGCAGCACCCTCAAACCTTCAGAAGTATGAGATGAACCCCAACAACTTGGAAAGGTGGATCTCTCTCACACGTACCAACACAGACTATCCCCCAATTTAACTGATCCCCAAAGGTTTTTGATTAAATAGCGGAATAGAAAATATGATCCAAAAAAAGTGTATGTATATCACACGTACACAACCACACTAGGCCCCAATTACTATTGTTTGTACCCCTAAAAGGCTAGATGAGGAGTAGGGGGGGTATGGAACAGGCAGCACCCTCAAACCTTCAGAAGTATGAGATGAACCCCAACAACTTGGAAAGGTGGATCTCTCTCACACGTACCAACACAGACTATCCCCCAATTTAACTGATCCCCAAAGGTTTTTGATTAAATAGCGGAATAGAAAATATGATCCAAAAAAAGTGTATGTATATCACACGTACACAACCACACTAGGCCCCAATTACTATTGTTTGTACCCCTAAAAGGCTAGATGAGGAGTAGGGGGGGTATGGAACAGGCAGCACCCTCAAACCTTCAGAAGTATGAGATGAACCCCAACAACTTGGAAAGGTGGATCTCTCTCACACGTACCAACACAGACTATCCCCCAATTTAACTGATCCCCAAAGGTTTTTGATTAAATAGCGGAATAGAAAATATGATCCAAAAAAAGTGTATGTATATCACACGTACACAACCACACTAGGCCCCAATTACTATTGTTTGTACCCCTAAAAGGCTAGATGAGGAGTAGGGGGGGTATGGAACAGGCAGCACCCTCAAACCTTCAGAAGTATGAGATGAACCCCAACAACTTGGAAAGGTGGATCTCTCTCACACGTACCAACACAGACTATCCCCCAATTTAACTGATCCCCAAAGGTTTTTGATTAAATAGCGGAATAGAAAATATGATCCAAAAAAAGTGTATGTATATCACACGTACACAACCACACTAGGCCCCAATTACTATTGTTTGTACCCCTAAAAGGCTAGGAGTAGGGGGAGTATGGAACAGGCAGCACCCTCAAACCTTCAGAAGTATGAGATGAACCCCAACAACTTGGAAAGGTGGATCTCTCTCACACGTACCAACACAGACTATCCCCCAATTTAACTGATCCCCAAAGGTTTTTGATTAAATAGCGGAATAGAAAATATGATCCAAAATAAGTGTATGTATATCACACGTACACAACCACACTAGGCCCCAATTACTATTGTTTGTACCCCTAAAAGGCTAGGAGTAGGGGGAGTATGGAACAGGCAGCACCCTCAAACCTTCAGAAGTATGAGATGAACCCCAACAACTTGGAAAGGTGGATCTCTCTCACACGTACCAACACAGACTATCCCCCAATTTAACTGATCCCCAAAGGTTTTTGATTAAATAGCGGAATAGAAAATATGATCCAAAAAAAGTGTATGTATATCACACTGTAAGGGATTAGCTCGGTGGCGGGTGTGGATGACCCCTTGGGGGGTGCGTTTTCCCAGAGAGGTAGCCGACAAGTGCTTGCAAACAAACAGTGTGGTTTATTAAATGGTGTTTTCTTCACCAGGCTGTATGCAGCAAAACATCCAAAATAAAATAAAACAGAAAATAAATCCTTGCCTCTGTGGGCGGCTACCTTCTCACAACTGGAACCTGCCTAAGTGTCTGTCTCCAACCTACCGTCGGGCAGACTTCCTTGTCCTCCAGCGGACACTCAATAGTCCTTTTATAATAGCTTCACAGGGCAACACAGTCCTTTGTTTCTTTCACATCAACAGTTCGTCTTCTCACCTTTGAGACGTATTCACCCTTGGTTACCGTCCCGGGCACACATCACTCCGGGGGGTCTTCTCCCAGGCCCACACATCCTGTCGGGAGGCACACGCTGACTGTCCTCCTGCTCCCAGCCCACATGGCTTCAGGATGCAGCTTCTGGAGGCAGCCAACAATAGGACTTTCTCTGAACAAATTATAGAGCCTTAACTCCCTCATTCTGAACAGGTGAAGGCCTTTCAACTTCCTGCTGGCTAGCTCTGTAGCCAACACCCTAAATTAATTAATGGACTTTCTAAGCAGGTGGGAATGTGTCTCCTCTCAGTGACTACATTCCCAGATTTACCTGACTTCCTGTCACATACCCCCCCCTCTTGTTTCAACCCTAGGGTTGGGACACATATTTCCAGGCACGCATGTGTCAGGCACTGCTGACTCACTGATAAGCCTCCTATTATCCTCAAGCTTCCGGATGAAACTGTTTTGTCATCTTCATTGACGGATTTCTCATAAATGCCACACAGTTTGTCTCTCATCTCATATACACATTCTTCAACTGCATTTTTGGCATCATTTTGCTCCTTCTCGTTTCTGTCATCTTCATTGACAGCTTTCTCATAAATGTCAGACAGCTTGTCCCTCATAACCGTCTGTCCAATCCACCATGGAGGACCGTGATCCATAGGCAACTCAATTGGGCTAGTCTTAAGGTCTTCAACATTCTTAAGACGCCTCTCTCTGCAATCCATAAATGTTTTCCACAAAACTTTGAGAACCTTTGCTTCACTAAGCTTTGTTCCAAGTAGGGACTCTTGACATCCCTCTGTGACTTGAGTTGCCTCTCCCTACAGCTGTACACAATCATTGACTTTTTGTTGTAAAAGGGAATGATCTTCCTTCTTGAGCTTTGCTTGCTCTAAGATGCTGTGCAGAGGATTTTCCAATTGAGACAACAGGCTGTCACACATTTCTTCAAAGTGACCCCTGTTCCTTTTCCCAGAGATATCAATATCATTCAAACATTTCATATTCATAGGCAGATCTGAAGCATTTGCACTCATCAACTTCTTAAACTTTTCGCCCTCCTGAGCGAGTCGCAGTAAAGGCCTACTATTTGATTTGATATTCAGTTTATATTTCTTGCCAAACTCTTCACAGAAGTAGCCAACCAGAACATCATCAACTTTCCTTCCACCAACATAGGGGTTAAAGGCAACAACACAGTTGAACCCAGCGATCTGGGTGGTATCCATTATAGACCTCCTCTCTGCATCAGTGAAGAAGCATGGAACTGCAACACATTCTTTTACAGGTTTCTTCAATGCACTTTCTGCTGAACTATTTGACCGCTCAAGGTCACCTAGTTCCTTTTCTCTATCTGAATTCCACATGGAATGTATCTCAAGATCACGATCAAATTTCTGCCACCTGTCTTTCACCAGTTCCATTTTGGAAATATTCCCTGAAAGGCACTTGAACTTAAGTTGCTTCACGTTTTCATCAACAGCCTTAGTTTTCTCCACTAGGTGGCGTTTGCTTTTTTCTCCCAGATTTATATCACTTGCTTTAGTTTTCTCCGCTTTAGTTTTCTCCACTAGGTTTTCAGCCTGAACTGAGAAAACATCACATTTCTTACACAGCTCCTTTGTTTGCTGAAGTTTTTGAAGGAACGGTTTATTCCACAGGGGTGATTCAAGCCACATGTCATCACATTTCTGAGGCTCACTCAGGACAGACCCCAAAACACTGATCCTTTTAAAAACTGCATCAGGCACACTATCCCCTCTTTGGGACAGATCCTCTGTTGCCTGTAATTCCTCTTCCAGTTCCTGCAACGGAATCTTCATCTCTTCTACTTGCTGTTCTAAGACTCGCTTAGACTTTTCTAGCTCCTGAACGCTTTTCACAACATCATCCTTGGAGCGGACCAAATCTTCCATTTCTGTACACAGCTGTTGGTTAACTCTTTCTAGTTCAACTTTACACTCTAGAGCTTCCTCCAAGGAGCGAGCCAAGAACAGGGCTTTGCTCTCGTTATCACGCGCCTCCGCTTCTGCGCGGTCGCGTTCTTCTGCATATTTTGCAGACACAGTCTTCTCTTCACCAAGCATCTGATCAAACTTCTTTTTCACATCTTCAACACACTGTAATGAACCAACGCTTTCTTCCATGCGTTTTTTCATATCCGCTATCTGAGCTTGCAATGTTGCGACTTGCTCTGATAGGTTTTTCTTTGCTTCCGCCTCCTCTTTTAATTGTTCCAGGAAGCCATTTTTCTCATCTTCCATTTGTTTGAGCTTTGTGCTAAAACTCAGCCTTTGACACCTCTCTTCCTGTAAGAGTTCCTGCGTGTCTTGCAGCTGCGATTCCAAGATAGAAAAATCTTCCGCAATTTCTCTAGATTTGCTGTCTGCTTGAGAAAGCTGATTTGTAACATTGTCCAACTCAACCTGCAGTCGGTTTGCCTTCTCTGACAGCTTAGCACACAATCGGTCACCTTCTGACACCTTCACTTGCGATTCCAGAAGCTGTGCCTCTACTTTTTCCCTCTTATGTTCACAATCTCCTTTTCCCTGCATAAGAGCCTTCACCTCATTGGCTAGCATCTGGGAATAAGAATGTAATTCTGCCACACAGGCTTCTTTCTCCTTTAACTGCTGCTGGACACGTTGGGCTTCACCTTTCCAACTTTCACAGTCCGCACGCCATTCATTTACCACATTGCTCAAAGTAGTGAGCTCATACACAGTACTCAGTAATTTAGCCTCTCTTTCACTTTTCTCGTTGTCGCTGAGAGACAATGTCGTTTTCAGAGCGACATTCTGTTCCTGCGACTCCTGCAGGTCTATTTTTGTAGCTCCCAAAGACTGAAGACTTTTTTCCAGCTGATTACGCAACTCCAACATATCAGCCATACTTTGCTTCTGCAAAGTCTGAATTTCACTTTCCTTTTCCATGAGGATGGTATCTTTCTCCATTATAGTCTCTCTGCGTTTTTGCAACTCGACCAAAAGAAGAGCAGTGGATTCTTCCCACTGTAACACATGCGACTTGAGTAGTTCATTCATTTCCTGCAAGTTTCTATGCTCCATTTTAAGCAATTCCAAGGCTTGTTCCTTTTCTTCCATTTTCCGTTGCAAGGCATCCAACTCAGCCCTGCACACATACTCGGTTTCCTCCAAACCGATGGCCTCCATTGGCTGCTGGCGTCTCTGTTTCCAGCCTGCCATGCTCTCTTGATGAGCCTTTTGTTGAGCTGCAAAGCTCCGTTGTTTCAGCATCTCCCCCATTTTGGGTTTACTTTTCATCTGAGCACACTGCGTCTCCATAGCAGTTTCATCAGTGTTGCTAGGGACAACACCCTTCCTCTTTAGTAGACTCTCTTTAGGCATGGATGGGGCTGGTTCAGACGGTAACATCCCCTCCATCCATAGAATCCGGTCTCTCATTTCATCTATCTTTGCATTCTTCAGGCGTTTTGAACGCCCCATCTTCAATAACTCCACAAACAAATTTTTCACAGTCCAGCAAACAAAATTTGAGACCACTGTCTCTTTAACACATTTAGTTTTTCTCTCTCTTGCAAGATCTCTTTTCCTGCGCACACAGTTTGTGCAGTCACTTGCCCCAGACACAACAAAGTTCATCAAATAATTTTGAGACCGCTGTCTCTTTAAAACACTTTTTTTTTTTTTTCTGTCAGGATCTTCTCTCCTGCACACATAGATTGTGCAATCTCATGCACCAGATAAAGTTCATCAAACATTTGCACTTCCTTGCAGGGATCTCTGCTTATGCCCACTGCATACCTCCACCATATGTAAGGGATTAGCTCGGTGGCGGGTGTGGATGACCCCTTGGGGGGTGCGTTTTCCCAGAGAGGTAGCCGACAAGTGCTTGCAAACAAACAGTGTGGTTTATTAAATGGTGTTTTCTTCACCAGGCTGTATGCAGCAAAACATCCAAAATAAAATAAAACAGAAAATAAATCCTTGCCTCTGTGGGCGGCTACCTTCTCACAACTGGAACCTGCCTAAGTGTCTGTCTCCAACCTACCGTCGGGCAGACTTCCTTGTCCTCCAGCGGACACTCAATAGTCCTTTTATAATAGCTTCACAGGGCAACACAGTCCTTTGTTTCTTTCACATCAACAGTTCGTCTTCTCACCTTTGAGACGTATTCACCCTTGGTTACCGTCCCGGGCACACATCACTCCGGGGGGTCTTCTCCCAGGCCCACACATCCTGTCGGGAGGCACACGCTGACTGTCCTCCTGCTCCCAGCCCACATGGCTTCAGGATGCAGCTTCTGGAGGCAGCCAACAATAGGACTTTCTCTGAACAAATTATAGAGCCTTAACTCCCTCATTCTGAACAGGTGAAGGCCTTTCAACTTCCTGCTGGCTAGCTCTGTAGCCAACACCCTAAATTAATTAATGGACTTTCTAAGCAGGTGGGAATGTGTCTCCTCTCAGTGACTACATTCCCAGATTTACCTGACTTCCTGTCACACACACGTACACAACCACACTAGGCCCCAATTACTATTGTTTGTACCCCTAAAAGGCTAGATGAGGAGTAGGGGGGGTATGGAACAGGCAGCACCCTCAAATCTTCAGAAGTATGAGATGAACCCCAAAAACTTGGAAAGGTGGATCTCTCTCACACGTACCAACACAGACTATCCCCCAATTTAACTGATCCCCAAAGGTTTTTGATTAAATAGCGGAATAGAAAATATGATCCAAAAAAAGTGTATGTATATCACACGTACACAACCACACTAGGCCCCAATTACTATTGTTTGTACCCCTAAAAGGCTAGATGAGGAGTAGGGGGGGTATGGAACAGGCAGCACCCTCAAACCTTCAGAAGTATGAGATGAACCCCAACAAATTGGAAAGGTGGATCTCTCTCACACGTACCAACACAGACTATCCCCCAATTTAACTGATCCCCAAAGGTTTTTGATTAAATAGCGGAATAGAAAATATGATCCAAAAAAAGTGTATGTATATCACACGTACACAACCACACTAGGCCCCAATTACTATTGTTTGTACCCCTAAAAGGCTAGATGAGGAGTAGGGGGGGTATGGAACAGGCAGCACCCTCAAACCTTCAGAAGTATGAGATGAACCCCAACAACTTGGAAAGGTGGATCTCTCTCACACGTACCAACACAGACTATCCCCCAATTTAACTGATCCCCAAAGGTTTTTGATTAAATAGCGGAATAGAAAATATGATCCAAAAAAAGTGTATGTATATCACACGTACACAACCACACTAGGCCCCAATTACTATTGTTTGTACCCCTAAAAGGCTAGATGAGGAGTAGGGGGGGTATGGAACAGGCAGCACCCTCAAACCTTCAGAAGTATGAGATGAACCCCAACAACTTGGAAAGGTGGATCTCTCTCACACGTACCAACACAGACTATCCCCCAATTTAACTGATCCCCAAAGGTTTTTGATTAAATAGCGGAATAGAAAATATGATCCAAAAAAAGTGTATGTATATCACACGTACACAACCACACTAGGCCCCAATTACTATTGTTTGTACCCCTAAAAGGCTAGATGAGGAGTAGGGGGGGTATGGAACAGGCAGCACCCTCAAACCTTCAGAAGTATGAGATGAACCCCAACAACTTGGAAAGGTGGATCTCTCTCACACGTACCAACACAGACTATCCCCCAATTTAACTGATCCCCAAAGGTTTTTGATTAAATAGCGGAATAGAAAATATGATCCAAAAAAAGTGTATGTATATCACACGTACACAACCACACTAGGCCCCAATTACTATTGTTTGTACCCCTAAAAGGCTAGGAGTAGGGGGAGTATGGAACAGGCAGCACCCTCAAACCTTCAGAAGTATGAGATGAACCCCAACAACTTGGAAAGGTGGATCTCTCTCACACGTACCAACACAGACTATCCCCCAATTTAACTGATCCCCAAAGGTTTTTGATTAAATAGCGGAATAGAAAATATGATCCAAAAAAAGTGTATGTATATCACACGTACACAACCACACTAGGCCCCAATTACTATTGTTTGTACCCCTAAAAGGCTAGATGAGGAGTAGGGGGAGTATGGAACAGGCAGCACCCTCAAATCTTCAGAAGTAAGTATGAGATTGTGTTCACTGTACCCCACAAAGATTGAGTTCACTGCACCCCACAATGATTGTGTTCACTGCACCCCACAAAGATTGTGTTCACTGCACCTCACAAAGATTGTGTTCACTGTACCCCCCAAAGATTGTGTTCACTGCACCCCACAAAGATTGTGTTCACTGTACCCCACAAAGATTGTGTTCACTGCACCCTAAAAGGATGTTGTTCACTGCACCCCACAAAGATTGTGTTCACTGCACCCTAAAAGGATGTTGTTCACTGCACCCCAAAAAGATTGTGTTCACTGCACCCCAAAAAGATTGTGTTCACTGTACCCCCCCAAAGATTGTGTTCACTGCACCCCACAAAGATTCTGTTCACTGCACCCCACAAAGGATTTTGTTCACTGCACCCCAAAAAGATTGTGTTCACTGCACCCCAAAAAGGATTTTGATCACTGCACCCCAAAAAGGATGTTGTTCACTGCACCCCAAAAATGATTTTGTTCACTCCACCCCAAAAAGATTGTGTTCACTGCACCCCACAAAGATTGTGTTCACTGCACCCCAAAAAGATTGTGTTCACTGTACCCCCCAAAGATTGTGTTCACTGCACCCCACAAAGATTCTGTTCACTGTACCCCACAAAGATTGTGTTCACTGCACCCCAAAAAGATTGTGTTCACTGCACCCCAAAAAGGATGTTGTTCACTGCACCCCAAAAAGGATGTTGTTCACTCCACCCCAAAAAGATTGTGTTCACTGCACCCCACAAAGATTGTGTTCACTGCACCCCAAAAAGATTGTGTTCACTGCACCCCAAAAATGATTTTGTTCACTGCACCCCAAAAAGGATTTTGTTCACTGCACCCCAAAAAGGATGTTGTTCACTCCACCCCAAAAAGATTGTGTTCACTGCACCCCAAAAAGATTGTGTTCACTGCACCCCACAAAGGATTTTGTTCACTGCACCCCAAAAAGATTGTGTTCACTGCACCCCAAAAAGGATGTTGTTCACTGCACCCCAAAAAGGATTTTGTTCACTGCACCCCAAAAAGATTGTGTTCACTGCACCCCACAAAGGATTTTGTTCACTGCACCCCACAAAGATTGTGTTCACTGCACACCAAAAAGGATTGTGTTCACTGCACCCCAAAAAGATTTTGTTCACTGCACCCCAAAAAGATTGTGTTCACTGCAGCCCAAAAAGATTGTGTTCACTGCAGCCCAAAAAGATTGTGTTCACTGCAGCCCAAAAAGATTGTGTTCACTGCAGCCCAAAAAGATTGTGTTCACTGCAGCTCACACACAGAAAAATGGATGTGGATCACTGACACCTGCCTATCTCCAATCCCACACCACACAGCAATATCGATTGTAGTTTGTAGAACACAGTTTCCCTAAAATTCAGCAGACTCTGTCCCTAACAGGATTGAGAAGAGATCGTAGATCAGGATTGAGTGCAGATTCACCCCACACAGCAATATCGATTGTAGTTTGTAGAAGACACTGACCCTATAATTCAGCAGACTCTATCCCTAAAATGCCTACAACTCGCCCTGCCTAAACACTCCGACCTGTCCCTCAATTCTATCCGGACACAAATGGTTTTTTCCTGCCTATCTTTCCCTAATCAGCAGCCAGCACATTGATGTGTGCTCTGTCCCTTAGCTAAGCAGCAGAATGACGCTGCTGCGGCGGCTGCCTCGAACTTATAAAGACTTGGTCACATGCTTCAGACGGCCAATCACAGCTACTAAGACATTTGCAGGCATGGCTGGGATGGCTTAAGGCACACCAGTTAAACGATTGTTGATTGGCTGTTGAAAGCCCGCCATGAAAAGAGCGCCAAAGCATGCAAAACCCGGAAATAAAACGACCGAACACGGATTTTTACCCGAACATACAGTAAAGTGTCCGTGTCCGTGTTCGGGTACAAAAAATCCAATTATTCGGTACGAACACGAATAATACAGTCCGTGTTCGCTCAACACTAGTGATGAAGGCTAGCCACTGAATATCTGAGGACTCAGATGGTGAAATCACCTGGAAATGACAGAGGGATTGAGAGAGACCTGCGTGGACCGACTCTGAACCATTTAACCTATAACAGCTGAAGGACAATAAGCATATGTCCGAAGAGTGAGAGGAGCTTGGATAATAATACCTAACGCTCTTTTTGAGTGTTGTGGAGGTGAGCGGCCACTGCACTCAGTGTTGGATTGCGAGCTCACCGGGACACACCCACTTTGCTGTGTTTGAAAGTGTGACCTCACCTGTAGATTGCACTGGAATATATCACATAATTTCGTGGCACCCTGCACTTTAATCACCACATTGGACTGATTTAAGCTTAATAGCTATTTTGTGGACAATTTATGCACCTTTAGTTTTGCACTGTTGCACTTTTTGAGTCCGTTTTGTGACACTCTATATTTGTTCACATCAACTTTATCACCTTATGCTGTTATTTGCACATTTATATACTAATTTTGTTCATTGTTGATTATCATTCGAGTGACTAGAAATGATTCACATTTCTTTGTTTTTCACTGCTAGTCACTTGTGTATTTGGACTCAGCAGACCGCTCACCATTGGATTATCATTTGAGAATATTTCGTTATATTTTTTACCATCACTTTGATCTTCTTCATTTTCACATTTTATTATAGTTATCCACAAACTTTTTTATATATTTATTTATTATTTAATCATTGTGATCTACAGCTTTTTGAGACCATTGGGCATTGATTACTGAAGGCAGATAGAGTGGTCCCCCTCATTTAGAGTCTAGCGCTGATTTCTTTACTTTTATTATTATTGCGATACGTGGGGACACTATCAAATCAGCTGCTTGCTCGGAGGAGTTCCACGTCCGATTTGAGTTTTCATCTCGAGCTTTCATAGTGTCGCTTACCTCATTATACCGCATAAGTTTACTATTCCATAGCCACTGAATGCCTCTTCCGCCATTTGACAGTTCTTAAACAGGTAAGGGGCGGGGCCACCCGGGAAGACTAAGGGGAGCCCTCGGGGTCCTGTGTGCGGTTAGACAGCCAAAAAGTCTCACACATGGGATATCCCTGTACTCAGGAGAAGCAGCAGAATGTATTTTGGGGTGTCATTTTACATATACCCATGGCATGGGTGAGCAATATATAATTTAGTGACAACTTTTTGTAAAAAATTTAAAAGAAATTTCCCAAAAACTCACCATGCCTCTCAGCTAATAGCTTAGAGTGTCTACTTTGCAAAATGGGGCCATTTGGGGGGTTTTGTGCTATCTTGAAATTTCAGGGCCTCTGAAACTGTGACAGGTAGTGCGGAGGTGAAATGCACAATTTACGCCATTAGAAAACCTGAAAGAGGTGATTGGTTTTCGGGGTCCCGTACACAGGTAGGCTCCTGTGTCATTTCACATATACCCATGGCATAAGTGAGCAATATATCATTTAGTAACAACTTTGTGTAAAAAAAAAAAAAAAATTGTCACCTTCCTGAAACTTAGGGCAAAATATAAAATGAAGTAAAATATATATACTATATAAGTATATACCGTCGCGCCTCTGGAGGAAGCCTAATTAAAAAAGTGACTATATCAATAAATAAATAAATAATTAAATAAATAATGTATATAATAAGTGTATCTAGTGATATAAATAGTGAATGTTGATTAGCAGCTGCTATAGTTTAAAGTGTATGGAAGTTTTAGCCCCCTAAGGGGGTTAATATAGCTCTTTTTTTTGTCCCCTCTCGAGTTGGACCTGGACGATCGGTTCCCAATTCCAGGAGTTAAGGACCATAGTGAACTACAGAGACCAGCAGTCGCCTATAGGCTTGGGAAGCCACAAGCTCCCAAGGTCTTGTTGCTATATGGCACTCAAGACCCACCAAATCCGGTGAGTGTGCACCCCTTATGCTACAAGCTATGCCGATTATACCAGCACTTTGAATACTGGAGAAACCTTATTAGGACACTTTTTTGCACAAGATCACAAAGGAATTTCATTTTGGGACTTGTTTAATATTTTGAATATTTTGATCATCTTTATATTTTTTTTATATATTTATGCACCAATATATTATAGTTTATTTTATCTAGCACTATGCACTTTACTTTACTTGCTATCACTTTTAGGAAATAAATATTTCCTTACACATTGTTCATTATTCAGGTGTGTGAACAAGGAATTGCTCACCCCTGACTGTTTAAAAGCAAGCGCTATATTAACCCCTTAGGGGGCTAAAACTTTCAAAATATAAAATACTCCATGGACTCAATGTGCCTCTCAGCAAATAGCTTTGGGTGTCTACTTTTCAAAAAGGGGTCATTTGGGGAGTGTTTGAACTGTCCTGGCATTTTATGGTCAATCTTAGCCACACATCACCCACTCTTCTAACAACTTGAAAACCAAGCCTTTTCTGTGACTTTTTGTTTACATGAAAAAATATATTTTTTTTACTAGAAAATTACATTGAACCCCCAAACATTATATATTTTTTAAAGCAGAGGCCGTACAGAACAAGATGGGGGATGTTGAAAATTTTTTTTTCACACGGTATTTGCGCACAGATTTTCCAAACGCAATTTCTGCGAAAAAAATATATATTTTTTTTAATTTAATGCACAAATACACTATATAATTCCAAATTGTTTGGTAACATTTAAAAGATGATCTTATGCAGAGTACATAGATACCAAACATGACATACTTTAAAAATTGCACACGCCTGTGCAGCGGCAACAATCTACGTACATTTATAAAAGCATTTAAAAGTCTTTACAGGTTACCACTTTAGACTTACAGAGGAGGTCTACTGCAAGAATTACTGCCCTTGACCTGGTGTTCACGGCGATACCTCACATGCATGCTGCAATTGCGGTTTAAATATGACACTAGACCAACGCCTGCATGTGCCTTTGTGCGCAAGCACGGGGGGGACAGGGGTGCTTGATTTTTTTTTTTTTTGCTTTTTTATGTTATTTTGACACCTTTCCTTTTTTTTTTTTTATCATTTTTATTGTTATCACAGTGAATTTAAATATCCCCTATGATAGCAATCTGTAGTGACAGGTACTCTTTTTTTTAAAATTGGGGTCTTTTAAACTCTAGATCTCTCCTCTGACCTTAGTACATCTGACCACACCAAAATTGGTGTGATAAAATGCTTTCCCAATTTCCCAATGGCGCTGTTTATTTCTGGCGAAACAGAAGTCATGAAATACTTGTATTTTCCTGTATCTTAGGCCATAGAGATGATTGGAGCCATTCTTGTCTCCAATCAGCTCTATGGTTAGATAATTGAACCACCAGGTGCACTCTCGGGTTAACCGGTGGGAAAGGAGAGCCTGAGAAAAACCGCGGAGGGCGGCGGAAGGCAGAAGGAGGGGAGTCCCCTCCCACTGCTTGTAAAAGCAATTATCCACTAGGATTGCTTTTACATGTAAGCTGACCGCTTTCTGTAAAAAACAATACCAAGATGATGCCTAAATCTGCAGGCATCATCCTGGTATAACCACTCAAAGTCCAGCAACGTACCAGTACATTGCTGGTCCTTGTTTGACATATAGTGTAGATTTTTTTTTTTTCATGCAGCCTGTGGGAAGAATGAAAAAAGAGAACCTAACAGAAATCTCCGCAGGAAAATTGTGTAGTATACGCACCATTAACCGCGTAAACATCCAAACCCTCTTCTTAATGGCGGGTATACATGACAAAATTCCCCGTATACCTAAAGGTATTTTAACTGCAGTGGTAGAGGTAACTGCTGATGGCAGAGGTATCCATATATGCTGAGCACAAACGCTGTTTGTGTCAGAATATATAAAATCAGTGTGGCAGCCGATGACTGTACCTATAAGGCAAACAGGTTAACAAAAGAATGAAAAACAAACAAAGTACAGTAAAAGCACAGTAGGAAGAGTAAAAGAACAGAAAAATAACTGAAATGACAACTGTTTTTGGCTTTGTTATTTTATATTTTTTGGGGGGGGGGTTTTGTAACTTTTTAAAAAAAAAAAATAGTATTTTTTTTTTTACACTTTTTTTTCTGAACTGCGACTTTCCAGGTTAGGGTCTCTCAAAATGTCGATAGCCATCGAAAATCTTTTGAGACCCTGTGTTAGTGTGCCCTACACTATGTCATGCTGTACTCTACACTAATACTCCACTAGTGTGTGGTAGCGCTCAAAACATTCCCCGATGCAGAGACCAGGTTGGTCAGGACAGGTGGGACAATAATAGTGGGTGTCACGCCTAAATCCGCTCCTGCTACAGACATGACATCTTCTTTGGGGGTGTCTTTGGGTAGGGGTACTCGGGAGTAGGGACGATCGAACTCTTGAAAAGTTCGGTTCGGCCAGAACATCCGAACTTCCTGAAAGTTCGGCCCGGATTTCAGAACCCCATTGAAATCAATGGGACCCGAACTTCGGTAATCAAAAAACACCATTTTAAGCCCTAAAACCCAATAAATGCCCCTAAAAAGTGCCTAGGGTTCTGGGTCATGCCCCATTAACTATTAATCACACAAAAAAAGTTCTTAAAAATTGTCATTTTTGATAAAAAAGCCAATTATTGAAAAAAAAAAAAGAGAGAGATTTTTTGATTTTGACTTTGGATTTAGTATATGGGGGGTCTAAAAAGTGTACATGTGAAGTTTCAGCTCTGTAGCATGTCCAGAACCATGAAAAAAAAAGATAATTTTTCAGTAGAACAGGGATGTGGGACCCTCCTTTAACCACTTAAGCCCCGGAGGATTTGGCTGCTAAACGACCAGAGGGTATTTTGCGATTCGGCACTGCGTGACTTTAACGGACAATTGCGCGGTCGTGCGACGCTGTACCTAAACGAATTTGGCGTCCTTTTTTTCCCACAAACAGAGCTTTCTTTTGGCGGTATTTGATCACCTGTGCAATTTTTTGATCACGCGCTATAAACAAAAAAAGAGCGTAAATTTTGCAAAAATAGCAATATTTTTCCCTTTTTTTTATATGAAATTCCCCCAAAAAAAAATGTAAAAATCAAAATTTTTTAATATTTTCGGCCAATTTGTTTTATGCTACCTATGTTTGGTAAAAAAAATCGCAAAAAGCGTATTTTGATTGGTTTGCGCAAAAGTTATTGTGTTTACTAACAAAGGGAAAGATTTTTGTCATTTTTGTTGTTTTTTTTTTTAACGCGTAATGGCGGCGATCTGCGATTTTTTTTGCGGTACTGCGACATTGCGGCGGACAGATCGGACCCTTGACTGACATTTTTGACACTTTTGGGGTTACCAGTGACATTTCTACAGTAATCAGTGCTATATATATGCACTGTTACTGTAAAAATACACTGGTAGTGAAGGGGTTAACTTTATTTGAGAGGGAGGGGCTGTGTGTGTCCCTAGGGGCGTGATTCTAACTGTGATTGGCTGTGGCTTCAACTGTATGCAGAGTGATCAATGGATCTACATAGTAGATCCATGTGATCATCTCTCATACAGAGAGGAGAATGACAGGCAGCTTGTTTACACAAGCTGCCTGACTTTCTCCCTCTCCCCCGCCGATCGCAGAGTGGCCGGCGGCGATCGGGTCCGCCGGTCACACGCGCGGGGGGGTCCGTGACCACGCGGGAGCGCGCCTCCGGCGGCGCGCGCTCGCTCCCTAAACCCTCACAGGCGAGCGACGTAGACCTACGTCACTTTGCCTGTGAGGGGCTGACCGCCGCCGTAGATAGTCGTGCGGCGGTCGGCAAGTGGTTAACACCTATATGATCTTTTTTTCTGGTTCTGGACATGCTACAGAGCTGAAACTTAACAGGTACACCTTTTAGACCCCCCAGACACAAAATCACACAAAAAAAGTTCTTAAAAATTGTCATTTTTGATAAAAAGGCCAATTATTGAAAAATTTAAAAAAAAAGAGATTTTTTTGATTTTTACTTTGGATTTAGTATCTGGGGGGTCTAAAAATTGTACATGTGAAGTTTCAGCTCTGTAGCATGTCCAGAACCATAAAAAAAAGATTGTTTGTATTAGAAAACTTTCAGCACAGGAGGTTGGCTTCGCTGCTGTAACACCTTGCCGGTTTAATAGAAGGCATTTTTTTGGGTTCTTTGCAGTCAGGAAAAACATCTGAACTTGTGTATAGTGGTACTGTGCACAAGTTCTGTAGTTTTGCCTGCCTCCAAAAACCCCCCAAAAAATGCCAGCAAAAACACACCTGGGCATTTTTTTTTTGACGTTAGCGTTTTTTTTGGCATTTTTTGAGGCAGACAAAACATCTGAACTTGTGTATAGTGGTGTATATACACACATACATATATTTATATACACACCTAGACATATATAGGTGTGATAGTAGCAGAAATATATGCTTGCGCTAATGAAATCATTTACAGTAATATATTTCTGCTACTATCACACCTATATATGGCTAGGTGTCTATATACATATAATTATGTGTGTATATATACCACTATACACAAGTTCAGATGTTTTGCCTGCCTCAAAAGAACCCCAAAAAATGCCAAAAAAATGCTAGCGTCAAAAAAAAATGCCCAGGTGTGTTTTTGCTGGCATTTTTTGGGAGTTTTTGGAGGCAGGCAAAACATCAGAACTTGTGCACAGTACCACTATACACAAGTTCAGATGTTTTTCCTGACTGCAAAGAACCCAAAAAAATGCCTGCTTTGAAACCGGCAAGCTGTGAAAACCGAGGAGAGAAGCTAACCCCCTGAGCTGAAAGTTTTCTAATACATACAATCCTTTTTTTTTTTTCTGGTTCTGGACATGCTACAGAGCTGAAACTTCACAGGTACACCTTTTAGACCCCCCAGACACAAAATCAAACAAAAAAGTTCTTAAAAATTGTCATTTTTGATAAAAAAGCCAATTATTGAAAAAAAATTAAAAAAAAGAGAGATTTTTTTTATTTTTACTTTGGATTTCAGATCTAGGGGTTCTAAAAAGTGTACATGCGAAGTTTCAGCTCTGTAGCATGTCCAGAACCATAAAAAAAAAAGATCGTTTGTATTAGAAAACTTTCAGCACAGGAGTATGGCTTCGCTGCTGTAACGCCTTGCCGGTTTAATAGAAGGCATTTTTTTGGGTTCTTTGCAGTCAGGAAAACATCTGAACTTGTGTATAGTGGTACTGTGCACAAGTTCTGATGTTTTGCCTGCCTCCAAAAACCCCCAAAAAATGCCAGCAAAAACACACCTGGGCATTTTTTTTTACGCTAGCGTTTTTTTTGGCATTTTTTGGGGTTCCTTTGAGGCAGGCAAAACATCTGAACTTGTGTATAGTGGTGTATATACACACATACATATATTTATATACACACCTAGACATATATAGGTGTGATAGTAGCAGAAATATATGCTTGCGCTAATGAAATCATTTACAGTAATATATTTCTGCTACTATCACACCTATATATGGCTAGGTGCAAAGAACCCCAAAAAATGCCTTCTATTAAACCGGCAAGGTGTGGAAACCGAGAAGCCATATTGGTGATCTGAAAGTTTTCTAATACAAACAATCTTTTTTTATGGTTCTGGACATGCTACAGAGCTGAAACTTCACATGTACACCTTTTAGACCCCCCAGATCTGAAATCAAAAAATCTCTCTCTTTTTTTTTTTTTTCAATAATTGGCTTTTTTTTAATCAAAAATTACAATTTTTAAGAACTTTTTTAGTGTTATTTTGTGTCTGGGGGGGGTCTTAAAGGTGTACCTGTGAAGTTTCAGCTCTGTAGCATGTCCAGAACCAGAAAAAAAAGGATTGTATGTATTAGAAAACTTTCAGCTCAGGGGGTTAGCTTCTCTCCTCGGTTTTCACACCTTGCCGGTTTCAAAGCAGGCATTTTTTTGGGTTCTTTGCAGTCAGGAAAAACATCTGAACTTGTGTATAGTGGTAATGTGCACAAGTTCAGATGTTTTGCCTGCCTCCAAAACCCCCCAAAAAATGCCAGCAAAAACACACCTGGGCATTTTTTTTTTGACTCTAGCGTTTTTTTGGCATTTTTTTGGGTTCTTTTGAGGCAGGCAAAACATCTGAACTTGTGTATAGTGGTATATATACACACATAATTATATGTATATAGACACCTAGCCATATATAGGTGTGATAGTAGCAGAAATATATTACTGTAAATGATTTCATTAGCGCAAGCATATATTTCTGCTACTATCACACCTATATATGTCTAGGTGTGTATATAAATATATGGATGTGTGTATATACACCACTATACACAAGTTCAGATGTTTTGCCTGCCTCCAAAACCCCCCCAAAAAATGCCAGCAAAAACACACCTGGGCATTTTTTTTTTTTGACGCTAGCGTTTTTTTGGCATTTTTTTGGGTTCTTTTGAGGCAGGCAAAACATCTGAACTTGTGTATAGTGGTATATATACACACATAATTATATGTATATAGACACCTAGCCATATATAGGTGTGATAGTAGCAGAAATATATTACTGTAAAAGATTTCATTAGCGCAAGCATTTATTTCTGCTACTATCACACCTATATATGTCTAGGGGTATATATACAGACATATATGTGTATATATACCCCCTATACACATGTTCAGATGTCATGTCTGACATCAAACATGTCCTCAAAAAAGCACTGGCAGTGGCAGCCTCTGCAGCATAAAAAATGCTTGGCTGGTGAGAAGCCATATTCCTGTCCCGAAGCAATTCAGAGAAATGATCATTTCTCTATAGCGGTCACCCTGCTATGGAAGGGTTTTGTCACCCTGCCATAGCAGTCACTGCCAGTTAACCCTACACTACACTACACTACGGTCCCCTTACACTTAACACTTTCCCTACAGAAACTAAATTTTTGAAGCTAACTTAAGTGTAAAGGAGCACTCTAACTACACTAGATATCCCTTTCCTCACACTAATAAATGCTAAATGACACTTTTAAAGTAAAATTAACAGAACTGCTTCCACTCTCTTCCATGTCCAGTATAACAATGCTAGGAATATGGCGGGGGCGATCTTATATACTGGGGGGCGTATTCACTAATGATTGGTCTAGGGACCCCCTAGTCACTCCAATCACATTCCTAGCATTCTCCTGCCCCCTCAATTGGCTTTTGCTAATGGTTCTGGTCCAATCACGGGCTTTTAAAGCCCATTTCCTGAAGCATTGCATTTTGGGCGGTTCTGGTTGCCGAATTCCGAACTTTTTGGGCAAAAAGTTCTAAATTCGACCGAACCTCGAACACCCAATGTTCGGGCCGAACCGATGGTCGACCCGAACCGTTCGATCATCCCTACTCGGGAGGACATGTGAAAAATGCCTCTCATGCAGCCGGCTCGCTGCATCTGGAAGGGGAAGTTGGGCAGGAACACCTCCTGGGTACAGGTAGGCATTGATGATCTCTTTCTGGAATTCTCGGAAGGATCCAGTTCATAGCCAATTTAAATAAATAAACAGACACTTTTTTGTACCAGCATCTGGATTTACGGGCAACTAAGTATGGCGCCAAAAGCTGGTCGTTAAGGTACACCCCTCCCATATTAAGGTTATATTCGTGGACACAGAGGGGTTTATCCATAACACCAGTTGCCGTAGTAATTTGAACTGTCATGTCTGCGTGAAGGGAGGACAAAATGAAAACATTTATTCCACTTCACTGCAAGCAATTTGTCCGTTTTCAAGCAGGCTCTCCCCCCCCCCCCCCGACTAAGACGGGAATTTACAAGCTACAAGTCCCAAACTATCTTGCCGCTGCTCCCTATGTAGTCTGGGCAGTTGGGGGGCTCCACAGTGCTATCTTTTCCCTCGTAGACATGGAAACTAACTGTATAGCCTGTGGCCCTGTCACAGAGCTTATACAGCTTGACCCCGTATCTGGCACTCTTGCTGGGGAGATACTGTTTCATTGCAAGGCGGCCAGTAAACTTAATCAGGGACTCATCAATGCAGACAACTTGTTGGGGGGGGGTAAACAATGCTGCAAACCGCTGATTGAAGTGATCTACGAGGGGCCGAATTTTGTTGAGCCGGTCATATTTAGGGTCTCCCCGAGGACGACAGATCTCATTGTCATTGAAATGCATAAACCGCAGAATTTTCTCGTATCTCGCCCTGGACATGGAAGCAGAGTACACGCACATATGGTGAATTGGGCTTGTGGCCCAATATAACCGCAATTCACTCTTTTTGGTTATGCCCATGTTGAGGGAAAGGCCCAGAAACGTCTTAAACTTGTTTGGCAAGGGGCAAATTTGAGTTGGCGGCGATGAATTGACCAGCGAATAAACTTGTTTGGTCCACAATAGATCTGAAAAGATCTTCCGTGAAAAACAGCTCATAAAAATTCAGGGGACTATAATTGGCTGTTTCCACGTGGATTCCAGGTTGGCCAGTGAATGGGGGAAGTACGGGCGCTGTAGTATCAGTGGGTTGCCAATCAGGATATGCCAGCTCATCAGGGAGGGCACTATGGGCTCTACGGGCCTGTCTTTGAATATGCGGTGGCTGCGGGCCACTACTTGTGCTAGCCACTGCACCAGCTTCAACTGCACTTATGGGACTCGCCATGTCACCAAGTGTTACTGCAGTGCTGGTTGTACTAGGTCCAGGGTGTACTAGGCCGCTGGTGCTCGCCAGATCACCAGAAGGCTGAGCGGCACTAGTACCGACACTCTGCTCCATACGAGCATGCTGCGATATTTGCACCTCAGCAACTCCAGAATGGGGTCCGGTACGCCTGGTTCTAACAGGGACTCATCTGTCGTCGGAGCTATCTGTCAGGGAGCCGCTGCTCTCTTCAGGTTCGTATACTGACCCTGATTCTGTCAGTGAGGCTTCCCCATCGCTCTCATCTGACATGGTCAGTATACTGTAGGCTTCTGCACTACTGTACCAACGTTTGGACATTTTAGCAACTAAATTTACCAGTACAGTAGTGTGTCTCACAGGTAAAAAGAGCACCTGGTTGTCAAGGACTATTTCAACCGCTACCAAAATGCAGGGATCAGGCCTGACTCTGCTAACACAGCGGTTTTGTGTGTTTTGTATTTTTTGTAAGTGACAATAATCTATTGATTAATACACTTGCCTGGGTGTGGTGGGGTGGGGTGGGCTGGGTGGAGGGGTTAAACGCAGGTGCTGGCAGGAATCAGTGCTGATCGTGCAAACACTGCATTTTGGGAACCCTAAACTATGGGGACGCTAGTATAGTTCTGATCAGATCAGATATTGATCTGTTCAAACACTATACTAGTAATGGAAGTGTATGTGTGTGTATGTGTGTGTATGTGGTAATCAAGGGGTTATTTCTAACTATGCGCCGGGGATCTGCGCTATCTTAGACTGACGCTAACACTAACTAATGTCACCTGTGACACTTATAATAGTGATCAGAAAAAAAAGTGTACACTATAAAAGTGACACTGTGACAGGGCAATGAAGGGGTTAACTAGGGGTGATCAGGGGGTTTATCTTTATTGTGGGGGGTGGGGGGTGGGGGGTGGCGGGGACTCTAAACCTACTTGGGACAGAAATTTACTAGCTAGTGCTAACTGAAGTCACAATCACACTATCACAGATATACAGAAAAACACAATATTACCTGTGAATAGTGTGCAATGTGACAGGGGAAGGGGTTAACTGGGGGTGATCAGGGGGGGATCAGAGGGTTAAATCTTTATTGGGGGGAGGCGGGTATCCTAACCCTAAAAGGAACGGCCGCAAGCGCTAAACCTGGTCACAAGTCACACTGACACAGGTATATAAGAAACTGCTATATACTGTATGCAGTGTGTGTTGTGACAGGGGGTGTAGGGGTTAACTGGGGGTGATTGGGGGTTAAATGTGCCTAGCTAGGTGTGTGTGTGGGTGCTTGGTGCAGTTCTCATAGTTCAGATCCACTCTCTCCTCTCGATGATTCCAAAAAGGATTTTGAGGAGAGAGTGGGTCTTTTATATGCCTGTGTTTACATTTCATAGGCACAGACAGAATCTGATTGGGCAGGACCGATCAACAGGTCCAGGTCAAAAATCATTAGCCTTGACCTGATGACTGGTCAGTTCTAAACCCAATCAGATCATCAACGGGGCCGGGGGCATGCGGGAGTGCGCCCCAGAGCGGCTGGGCGATCGGTGTAGGGCTACGTTGCTTTGCCTGTAAGCGGCTGACTGCCGCAGTAAATAGCCGTGCAGCGGTCGGAAAGTGGTTAAAGGAATTTTTTATTTTTATTGCTTCACTTTAAGCATTTAAAATCACTGCTCCTGTTAAAACAATCTTTTTTTAAAAAACAAAATTTCCCCCATGGCAGTACTCGGGCCCTCATACTCTGTTTATGGTCAATAACATTTGCATATAAGCCTTCAAAGTGGGGACATTCGATTTTTCAAGTTCGGGTCCTATAGATTTTAATAGAGTTTGTGGCTGGGTCCAAACCTTTTACATATTCGGGCGTTCTGGTGTGAACTAAAAAGAGGGGTATTTGGCCCATCACTAACCATCCCACTTGTGAATCATGATTTGTAGATATAGTATTTTTAGCAGGGGTTTGCTGAAACTGGAAAAATATTTCAAGGGTTCCTCTGTGTTGAAAAGGCTGTTTGAAAGTGTAACTAAAGGCAAAACTTTATTTTTCATTTTGGATAGAGTAATGTCAGTTGTTTTTATATGTTTGCCATTTCTGTCCCATTGGGGAGATTTGGCTTCACTTCCTGTCCCATTGCCAAAACAAGAAGTGAGAAGAAATCCCTGCAAATTAAGGAATCTCTTGGGCTCCCCCAGGTCACCAGAACTAGTGACCCCATTGGAAAATTTCCAAAAATTTGGTATTTTCTTTTCATTTCACTTTCAATGATAATGGTAAACAGGACAATAGAGAGGGGGTAATCTCCCTAATGAGAGCACAGACAGTAGTAAAAAATGAATAGGTGTTCTAATACCTCTCCACCATATCCAAAACACAAACAAAAAAGTTTTTCCTTTAGTCATACTTTAACTTCTTGCTGCCCGCGCTATAGCCGAAAGACGGCTACAGCGCGGGCTCTAATTTCCGGGAGGCCGTCTTTAAACGGCCTCCCAGTGACAGGCTCCCCGCGCGCTCCCAATCACAGATCATGGTAAATGGCCAATCACAGCTGCCATTTACCATGTGATCGGACCATGCAATGAGAGATGATCTCAAATGTAAACATATGAGATCATCTCTCATCGCCAGCTCTCCTTCCTCACACAGAGACTGCGTGTGAGGAAGGAGCAGAGCCGATCAGCGGTTAGGGGACACAGAAAAATGTAATCAGGGCACTGATCACCAGTGCCCTGATTACAAAAGAGGTAAATAAAATACAATAAGTGCCCACCATCAGTGCCCACAGTGCCCACCATCAGTGCCCACAATCAGTGCCCATAGTGCTGCCAGTCAGTGCCCATCAGTGCCTGCTCATCTAGGCACTGATGGGCACTGTCTAGCAGCACTATGGGCACTGAGTGTGGGCACTGATGGTGCTGCCCATCAGTGCTCATCAGTGCCGCCCATCAGTGCTACCCATCAGTGTCCATAAGTGCCACCCATCAGTGTCCAGCAGTGCCGCCTCTCAGTGCTGCCCATCAGTGCCGCCTCTCAGTGCCCAGCAGTGCCACCTCTCAGTGCCCAGCAGTGCCACCTATCAGTGCTCATCAGTGCTGCCTATCAGTGCTCATCAGTGCTGCCTATCAGTGCTCATCAGTGCGGCATATTAGTACCTCCTCATCAGTGCCACCTCATCAGTGCCCATAAGTGCCACCTCATCAGTGCCCATAAGTGCCACCTCATCAGTGCCCATAAGTGCCACCTCATCAGTGCCCATCAGTGCAGCCTATCAGTGCCCATCAGTGCCGCCTCATCAGCGCACATCAGTGAAGGAGAAAAATTTATTTATTTTCAAAATTTACTCGCAGAAAATAAGAAAAAAATTTTTAAAAAATTTTCGGTCTTTTTTCTTTTTTTTTTTGTAAGAAATAAAAAAACCCAGAGGTGATTAAATACCACCAAAAGAAAGCTCTATTTGTGTGAAAAAAATGATAAAAATTTCATATGGGTACAGTGTAGCATGACCGCGCAATTGTCATTCAAAGCGCGAGAGCACTGAAAGCTGAAAATTGGCCTGGGCAGGAAGGGGGTGAAAGTGCCCGGTAGGCAAGTGGCTAAGAGAATACAAAATAACTTTATACAGTAAATGTCAAATATTGAAAGAAAATAGTACACAGTATAAAAAAATCACACACATATTTAAAAAAAACTTCTTCCTTCAATCAAAAAGATAACATATTTTCTATTGGTGGAAGAAGAGTAATTATATTATCTTTTTTTATTGAAGGAAGAAGAGTATTTAAATATGAGTGTGATTTTTTTTATACTACCTTTGTTTTCATTATTTGACATTTATAAAGATATTTTGTATTTACTTAATTGAACCTAGTTGTTTTTTTATACGCCACGTGTCCTGTGAAAGCAGCTTCCCTTTGACTAGTATTTTAGTCAACTTTTTTCTTTTGTATTAATACATATGCTGCATGGAGCACACTGACTTAGTGAGTTGGCATATTTCTATGGTTTACTTTAAACCATTTTACCTCTTTATTAGCAATAAAACCTGACAAGGGTTCTAACTGGGTGGCACAGTGGTGTAGTGGTTAGCACTTTCACCTAGCAGCAAGTTTGCATGTTCTCCCTGTGCCTGCGTGGGTTTTCTCCAGGTACTCCAGTTTCCTCCCACACTCCAAAGACATGCTGGTAGGTTAATTGGATCCTGTATAAAAAAAAAATTGGCTCTAGTATGCATGTATAAATGTGAGTTAGGGACCTTAGATTGTACGCTCCTTGAGGGCAGGGACTGATGTGAATGTGTAATGTATATGTAAAGCACTGCATAAATTGACAGCACTAAATAAGTACCTAAAATTTAAAAAATAAATAATAATTCTTCTCTGTATCCATCCCATTGGATATTGCATGGTTTCATGAGATACCATAAATATTGCATATTTCAGGAAAAAATACCATATGTGATATTTAGAAGCTTTTTTTAGTGAATGCAGTATTTTACTACAAAAGCGGTAGATACTGCTTTGTGAATGGATCCCTACATACAGTATTTTATGAAAGTAGACACTGTGGAGAATAAAGTTGCGGTAGTTTCATTTTTAAGCATGATACTTGTGCAATAGTTTATCCGGTGCAAAATTTCAGTAAAAAATACAGGTGCAGCCAATACTATCGTGGCTTCTTCTACAGACGCTGCACATGCAAGATCAACTGTAACCATCAGTAAACCTGCCACTAAAAATATCAGGCTGCCATCAATGGAGTGAATAGATGTAGACATGAAGTGGCTGCAAAGAGGTTGCAGAAGTACAGCAAGTGCTAAGATTCAATGAAGAATTAGGGAGAAAACATATTTTGTTGAAAAAAAAAAACAATTGCTTGTAATACTTACTGTATTAAACAAATTAAAGGTAAATCAGTTCAATTCTGTTTCCTTACTTTATTCAGTACTTGTAGACTGCAGGATGTACGGTATGCAATGAGAGAGAGAGACATTTAAATACTTCCATATTTGTATTTGCCTTGCTATGGATTATCCAGTTCTTCCACAGGATCTGGGAGATGTTCATACCCACATGGGAAAAAGTAGATAATTTGTTTAACCTTAATGTGTTTATTGTTAAAACTCTTTAATGACATGTCAAGCTGAAACGCAAATAACAATTTATGTAATTTATTTCTATTCTCTTTAATAATTCTTACTTTCTCTGTACAAGGGAAGTTCAACATTTCCAAATGATATAAACCAATATTTTTCAGCCATATTCATGTCTCGTTCAATTGTCATATATTAATCAACACGCAGCTGTATCCCTTTTGCAGTATACTTGTGGAATCTCCTGTTCTATTATGCCTGGTACGCATGATTAGAAAATTGGATAAAAAATAGCCATTTTGAAGTGATCGTACAATAATCTGATTGTTAGTACGCAGCTTTCGGGAGCTGATCATGACAGTTCATTCAAAATTATCTGAAAGGACAAACATGAAAAATTTTCTTCGTACGATAGTAGATCATACGATTTTCATTTATTCAGTACAGTATTCATTTGAATAAAAATCAGAAGAATAAGACCATGCATGCTCAGAAACGAAAGCATACATTACAATACAATACAACACATTACATCACTTCTGAAGTTATATTCTGTCATACAAGAATTTTAGTAAGTTTAGTAACCTCTTCATTTTCGATATGAGACTAGCATGCAAAAAATAAGAGGAAGATAATTTTTCCTATATTCTCAGGCCTGCCGCCATTATTGGAAGGCTGCAGCCATCCACCATTATCTTGTGGACACTATCTTGCACTACAGTTTGCTCATACTGCAACTGCACACTTGGTTTCAATTAGTACAACTTAAATTGGGATCTGAGTATTTAGTCAATTCCTGATCAAAGCTGTCAGTATACTAGCCCAGATTGCATTTTAGAACTTTTATACAGATTTTATACAGATTTTATACAGATTTTGCTATTTATTATAGAGTTCCCGGGGAAAAAGATGAGGAGGCAAACGCATTACCTCTAAACAAATTTATTGCAAAATAACAGACATGCACTTACAATTAGGATGATTTTCAAAAGCACAGGATCCTCCTGTTTCAGTAGAATCTCGTTTGTAAGGAAACGCGTCATAGGGGAGGCGACGCACCGTCACGTGTTCTGTCTGCGGTTGCGGTGCTCCACAAGTTCATGTACATCGCTTTTGAAAATCATCCTAATTGTAAGTGCATGTCGTTTGCCTCCTCATCTTTTTCCCCTGGGTATACCCTGAGGAACTTCTCCTATACCATATATGGTATGGTTGGATCTTTTGCTTTGGGCTCTCTGGATCTGTTTTCATCTTGTGAGGAGAAGAAACATTTGCCATTAGATGATCCTGGCTTTAATATATTTCTGTCTGGTAAGAGGCTTTGAGTGAATTGAGTGCTCACAAGTGGATAGTGGGACTTCACTTACAGTGCGCCTGAATGATTTTTAAATTGGATTGGCACTTTCATTATTTTCGTCTGGTGAGAGCAGAACTTGTGTGGTGGAGGGATTATCAAACTGCACTTTTGAATTTTGGAAAATCATGTTTTACTGTTTCTTGCATCAGTGAATTATGGACTTTTCATTTATGTCACACATATGCACTTGATCACATGATCCTTTAATTTTTGTGTTTATTTTTTGTATATTGACACAATATGTACACTATATATTAGCGCACCAGAATTTTTACTCACTTATTATTTTCCAATTGCATAATTGGACCTTTGGTAGCAGCTTTCATATTTATATATATTTTCACACCATAAGCGCACCTATTTTTTTCATTCATCAATCATTTATCCTTTAAGCTCGAAAAGGAAAGCTTTGGTATTTTATTTTGGAGATTTGTTAAATATGGAACCTAAAGGTAGTCTTGAAATCTGAACAAACACATACGGTATATCTGCAGTGTTTACATATCTCTCTCCAAAGCGCTAAGTCATTTCTCTCTGGTGCTTCATTCCTCCATTATCAATATGAGTCACTTCTGACAAGTTCTCCCAACACATGAGATACATTTGAGATGGGAGGGAGCTCAACATCCAGCTTGTCTATTCACAACAAACTTCTACTGCTGTATGTCACACACTGTAGGGACGCCGTGCGCTTCAGACACCGGAAGTGCATTCCACGCAGACAGCGGATGTGACATACGCTGTCTGCTTGGAATGCACTTCCGGTGTCTCCGCTGTCTGCTTGGAACACTCTTCCGGTGTCTGAAGCGCACAGCGTCCCAGAAGCCCCCGCTGTACACCTTAGAGAAGCTGGGGTTCTATGCTTTTATGCTTGTTTACTATTTTGAAAATTGTGAGTACCATTTAATTTATTTAATAAAACGATTATCCAGCAACACTTCACTATGTGAGGCTCTTTTTCCACATGTTTCGGATTTTCCCTTTGATCCAACACTAATGCCCATTGGAGTCATATTGAAAGTATCCTATCTGGAAAGTGTCCCTGGCTTGAATATCCCAAATAGATGGTCTAATTGAAAGGAGGTCCTTTCTTCCATAAGGGTATACACCCCAGGAGTGTACAACACTTTATACCCCTGTAGGGGTACGGAGTTCTGGTGAGTGCGGGCTATACCAAGAGGGGAGTACTTTGTATTCCTCACCTGCACCCTTGGAAACAGACCACCCCAAGACCAATCCAGTGTTTGGGAAACAGCACTCATAGCACCAAATGGACTTCATTTAAAACATCATTTATGTATTGAATTGCACAATATTTATTCTTTAGGATCCCCATCTGTGTTAGTCACTTTGGTTATTGGCACCTGCTCGCCAATATACTTATTTGGTGTTCACTTTGCACCTTATATTTATTCCTTTATACTTTGCACTTTTTTGTGGTTATATTTATTGATGTACAATTGTATATCTTGAATTGCACAATATTATTATAATTTTAAGTATTTTTTCTGTTATTACATATGATTGCATTCTACTACATTCTCATAGATTTATTCTGAGACACTTACCTTATAAATTATTCATTATAGGCAGCACCATCTACCTCACCTTTCCCCATACATCTTTGTATATCTCTTTGAGTTATACCTTTGAGGTGGGCAGCAGCCAGTCTCTTATTATTCTATCCTTTAGTGCGGATCTACCTTCCTTTTTCTAACTGCTGCTTTTGTTGGACTACTTGGTCTGCTAAAGAAAGCTGATCAACAGAAAAGAAAACGAATGCAGCTACCACACTGAAGAACTGGTATGCTGCAATATGTTACAATTTTTGGTTTTAATACTGCTTTAAGCTTTAAATCATCACAATAAACAATTTTACTGATACATTGGGGTGTTTGACAACAGTAAGTAAAAATTGTCTGTTTATGATAAGTTTTAATTTGATAATCTATTACAGTGATGGCCGCATTCTGAAAGAGCTCTGCTCGCTGGCTATTACATTGGCATGGTTTAGGATCCCCACGACACAGCCAGACCACATCACTGTCTCTCTGTCCACATCGGAGACTCCGCAGCCTGATAAGGTGCCGGAGAGACGGTACCCTGCCGAAAAAGCTGGATGGCTTCTTTCCTCCCTTGCTGCCGAGGCTTCAACAAAATTGCTCTGGCCGCCACCATTCACCACCAGAGACCCGCGGCTCAGAGGCCCCTTCAACTTCGTCCAAACACCAGGGATATCAGGCAAACATCTATCCAGTCCCATCCTACCACTCTGGATCGTCCACACCAGAAACCCTGCCAAGTCCAGAGTAGGATTGGAAGAGGAGGATGATCCCCTAATTCAGGATGGCATGGAGGTAAGCAATATGCATACCCCTCACAATACCCAGAGTCAGGATGATCCCCATTACATAATTCCCTACCTCTAGCCAGCCTGTCTCTGATACTGCTCTAAAAAATATGCTCCTCTCTCTACGTGCATCATTGCAAGCTGATATGCTAGCATGTATCCATGGGCTCCAGAAAGATCTTAAAGTGATAGGAGGTAGGATGGGTCAGATTGAGAACAGGATGGAAGAATACACATCCTCCTTCAACTCCCTCATTGACTCCCATGAGGAACAAAGAGAAGATATACACTGGCTTAGGAAGAAAGTGTCAGATATGGAAGATCAATCTCGTTGCAATAATGTCAAAATAAAGGGTGTCCCTGAGTCGGTCTCACAGGCCCAACTTGGTCACTATGCACAAGATCTATTCAAATGCATTGCACCCAACTTGACACAGGAAGTCCTTACAATTGACAGGATTCACCAACTTCCTAAGCCAGCCTATCTTCCCCAATCAGTGATACTCTGTATTCACTCTTACCAGGGGAAGGAAAAAATCCTATCAATCTTCCGCCTATGGACTCTCTTGTACGCCAGACTACAACTTCTTCCAGACCTATCCCAACACACCCTCCAAAAGCGTAAGAATCTGTCAACTATCATGAAAGTACTCAGAAACCACAAGATCACCCACCATTGGCGCTATCCCTGCACGTAAATGGTGACCCGAGATGGAGAGACCACCCAAATCAAACACTTGAAGATGGCATTCGGCTTCTCCGCAGTTGGGACATCATACCTGACACAGCTGCCCTTCAAGCCAGCTCCAATGCCACCTCACACGATTGGCAAGTTGTATCCCACAAAAGATCTGCTAAAAAGAAAAGATCTGCTAAAAAGCACTCCATGAATGAATCCTGAACAACCATGTTATTCACTCATCCCTACAACACCCAGGCAGCATTGAGCGTATGATGCTCTGGTCTTGCTCCTTCTTTCCCCCCTCCAGTTCAGCAGAGTTACTTCCCAGGGCTCACGTTGAGCCTTTTTTTAAGCCTATTTACCAGTTTTCCAACCTTATCATGCTACCATATCTCTACAGCATAGCGCTCTGGTACAGCACATAGCTATCTACTTAGTCTTCAATCAGTTACCACATTTCTTCCTCATAGAGTTCAAAATAGTCTCACTCAACACCAGAGGCCTAAACCACCCAGGAAAAAGGAACTCCATGTGGAGAGAAGCCACCAAACTCCAAGCTGACATCATTTTCATCCAAGAGATGCACTTCCATGTCCACCAAATTCCCAGATGTTCCCATGGAGACTTCCCTCGTGTTTTTTTAGCCCCCACTTCCTGCAAAAAAGGAGTTTCTAACCGCTATCAAGAGCACATTAGCGTTCAATCTTATGGATTCTATACTGGACCCACAAGGTAGATACATCATTCTCACCTGTGAAATCAACACCCAACCCTACACCCTAGTCAGCCTATATGCCCCAAATTCTCACCAACTTCGATTCATTCATAAGACTGTCCGCAAAGCCTTAAAGAATCAATATGGTCATTTGATGATATGTGGGGACTTCCACATTCTGGTGGACTCATCGATAGACTCATCCAACCCATCTAAAAGATCCCTGCCCACTTTAGGCCCACTGCTCAATGAAGAAGACCTATTTGATGTCTGGCGATGCCAACACGGGATGGAGAGAGACTACACCTACTTCTTACCCAGGCTCACCACCTATTCCCATATTGACTTTTTTCTAGTTGACTAATTGTTACTCCAGCAGACGTCCTCCTCCTCCATAGCGGACATTACCTTGTTGGATCATGCTGCAATTTCAATCCCTGTGGAGGATTGGGACACCTGCTCCCCAATACGCGTATGTCGTTGTAACTCAATTGCTTACTCAACATCTCAGGGAATACTTCAACAACAATGCTTCTCCCTCCGGGGACCCCTTTCTAGTATGGAATGCCCATAAGGCATATATGAGATGAATCATCCTCCAGTGCTGCGACCGAGCTAAGAAATGATACTACCAGCGTTTAGATGCCATACTTGAAGATATCCACAACATAGAAAAACTTACCAAAACTCAACCTGACCCTCAACAATCCTCAACCCTCTCTAAACTCTAAATAGGATCGGTGTGTGAGGAGGAGAACCACGGTAACAGCTAGTTACCATGGTTTCTGTTGACATTCTGTGACCGACTGTGATTGGACACAGCCGGTCACGTGGTAAAGAGCAAATGTCATTTTTGCTCTTTACCCTAATCAGGGATGGACTGTGTCAGAGTGATACTCTCCATCCCCGATTGCCGCTCTGCGGGCCCCTGGGGGCACGAGCGGCATGCACAAGGACAGTGCATGTGGCCGGCTGTGATTGGACACAGCTGGTCACATGGTAAAGAGCAATGTCTTTAATGGCTCTTTACACTGATCAGGGATGGGCTGTGTCCCAATGGACACGTGGCATTCCCGATCACCTCGCTGCGAGCCCCATCTGCCCAGAGGGACAGAGTGTTCCTGCCGGCATCATTTTATAATAATAATAATAATAAAACTTACAAATCAAGCACTGTAATGTGTTGTAACAACACACTGCAGGACATGTACCTAATACTCACCATAGTGCAGACACACTGGTGTGAATGGGCCCTTGGTGTTTAATTCTCAGGTGCAGAAATATGCTGTTGCTTGAGGCTATAACGCCCCTTGTGGCTGTGTGAATTAAACCCTATTTCTGTTTTTTTTTATTATTATTATTTTTTGCATTTATATTTTTTTGAACAGTAGGAGCTTTTGGGGCTTTCATGTTTCAGATTCAGAAATATATTAAGGGCACACAGCCCTCTATCTCCTTCTCTTCTGCAGCCTAGCACTTACTGGGTAACAAGAAGTGCTCAGCACAAAGCACTTTCTGTCCATTCAAAAACTGAACTGATAGTAAACACATGACTTATGTGTTTGCTATTGGTTCAATTATGAATGAATACAAAGGTAATCAGTGGTGATCATACACTGTATTTTTTCAAGAAAGTAAGGGGTAGGTAAATATCAGAGATATTTTTACCGACCCCCTCCCCTCTCTTCATCCCGAAATCCACTGATCCTCCGTACACCACCTACAATCTATCACTAAAACATCCTTCTTTGTGTAGCAGGGATAGCAGTGTGGATTGGAGGGTACTATGAGGGAATTTGAAGGCACATAGTGTATACACAGAGCAGATTGTAGGCACACATGTGGGAAGATCTGATAGGTGAGCACAGTGCAGAGTGGCAAGTGATCATAGTGGTGGGGGTTGGGGCATCGGATTTTAATTTCATGGCTACAGTCAAAGGCCTGAAAGTTGCTAATCATAGATATGCTTTTATAATAAGACTTTGCCCATTACTGCTGGTACTTTAGAAGCCATGAGCCTCCAGCAGGAGAAATGCAGCTGGTGTAATGCATACTAACTTCACCAGATGAAAAGGGATTTGTTCCATTACATGCCTTACTTCGGTGGCAGCAAAAGGGTTAATAAATTACTAAGATTACTTTTTTTAAGCAGATGTCTAGGCATTTCGACAATTTTGCTCTCTAATTAGGGAATTGGAATGTGAATACTATATATTCTGAAGTTTTTTGTTTTTTTTTTCCTGTTACATATCTATTTTAATTGCATGTATGTTTGTAAAATACTTGAAACTGTTACTGTTCATTAAAGGTTTCTTACTTTGTTTCTCTCACAGAATGAATTGACACATAGCTTTTTCTTATTATCATTGTATTTCATTTCTTCTTATTGTAGACTTTTACTTATGTCATTATCTTTATAACAGAGAATACCATGTATAGATGCTGGGTGGGAAGTTCTGAAATAGTTGCTTATCAACTGCTATGACAACGCTGATCACGGTGCTAAAGTAGCTGCATGATTAGAATAACTGCCAGTATACATTACTTCTGTTATGCAGTTGACTACATAGTTTAAATTAAAGAGAATATATATTCTGTGCTTCCCATAGTCACTTATTTATACAATGTTTCTTCAGTAAAACCTTGTATTGAGAGTAACCTGGTCTGAGAGTATTTTGCAAGACAAGCAAAAATGTTTTCTAAATTTTGACTAAATGAGCGATGTCTTGATATACAAGTAGCTTCATGTCACAACTGGGCATAAAATAGAAGAGAGATGCCTTTAAGTGTAGTAATATGGTTCCATTTAATGAAGGTACAACATTTAGCAACTCACATGGTTGATGATTAAAACAAGCACATCTAAGTATGCAGGCATCCGGGGTAAAGCTGTCCATATAGACCATACTCCGCACCACCATTGATGTTATCCCTTCCACACTGCGCTCCACGAGCACTTTAAGCCTCGCTTTCAGATTGCTCTATTGCAGGGTAGTATTTCCTGTCATGATATCCCTGCATGCTTAGATGTGCCTGGTTTAATCATTCATCAACCATGTGAGTTGCTAAATCTTGTACCTTAATTAAATGTAACCATAGTGCTACACTTAGAGACGTCTCTCTTCTCGTTTATACACAGTAGCTCCTGCTGGATTTTGCTTCCAATCCCCTTTGTGGAGGCTTCCATTTGTGGATAGACATTTGATGGTTATGCAATCTATCATATTGCTATAATCCTTTTCTATGACTAAAAAACTGAAAGACTTATGAATAAATGGTTGTAGATCGAATCTTCTGAGTTTTTATTATTTCTTACGGGGAAATTTGCTTTGATATATGAGTGATTTGGATTACAAGCATGTTTCCTGAACAAACTTTGCTCACAATCCAAGGTTTTACTGCATGTAGAAAGAAAACTAGAAAAAAAAAAAAAAGAGTATGAAAGAGGACATATAATAAAATGCTAACACTTTTTTTTCTATCTTGGAATAGGCTTTTTTTCAATGCAGACTAAATGTCTTAAGGTATATGTACATGTTAATGAAGGGGACAATCAGCCTATTTGAATGCTGATCCCATTCTTCAACAGATACTATATAACTAAGAGCTAGGCCTTTAGACATGTGGTTAACACTGAGGAAAGCCTAAACCAGCATTTTCTCTAGGAAACATAAGATATCTGTACCGTTTATTATTGCTTATGCAATACTGTTAACACAGAATTATGATAGATTTTGAGTAAAATCTTGAAACTGGTTTATAACAGTAGTAGTGCCTGCAGGCCCGATTTAATCACCTTAAGCAACTTGTGTATCCTTGTGGAACTCTTTGATAGTTCAATGGCTTGGAAATTGATTTGAAGATTAAAGCATGTATGTGCAGGTAGGGATATATTAGACACCATATAACATTGTAGTATAAAGTGCCTACAGGTGGCAGTGTTTTACTTTTTTTATTTTCATAGTCAATGACCAGGTTAGGAGTAGTAAAAGTGTACTGTGAAAGAGTGGCGATACCAGTAAAGGGTTTTGCTTTGGATGCTTTGGACGCCAATGGTTGAGTGCCTACAGGCCTCCAGGATGGAAATTTGGCCATGGTTGCATGTACTTTAAATGTTACTAAACCCAGATCCTGCATTCACATTATCTGGTCTCCCACAGTACACAGAACATGGAAATTCAATTATTTTAGTAAATATAAAATAATAAATACCTTTTTTTTATCAGTTGTTTATAGCAGTTAGAGAAATCTTGTGGCTTGTATCAGTGTACTAATAGCTTGTAGGAGGAGTTGTTATTTCTTCCATGATTGTCCTATCAGGCTTCAAGACCCTTGATTCTCTGTCTGAACATGTATTGACAGTGCTGATTGGGCCTGTGCTGATTACATGTACCCTCCCAAGGGAAAGAAAAAACTCTCTAGCAATACACACCAAACTGAGCAGCCTGACCCTTTAGACTCTATAAATATTAGGTTATAGGTAATATTAGGATCAGAGAAGACAGGATCAAACAGCCTTTATACATAATACAGAGAATTAACCCCTAGGATCCACATTAAGGGGTATAAAAAGCATGCTTTACTGCATATACAGACTGATTTTACTGTTGTGGGTTTAGTAACACTTACCTGAGGTGGCATATTCAGACCACATTACCCACTACCACACATTTGTGGGGAAGAGACCCTTGTCCTCTCAACATTGGAATAAGCGGCTTTCTCAAAGCAGGAGTCTGGAAGCTTGCAGTGGGTTTAAAGGGGGTTGAGGATGACAGGGGGTAGGGTGTTAGCAAGGCAACATTTGGGTGCCAGGTGTGATGAGGAGGAGGATGACAGGAGGTAGGGTGTTAGCAAGCTGACAGTGGTTTGCCAGGTGTGATGAAAATAAGAATGAGGGTGACAGGGGGTAGTGTATTAGAAAGATTGCAGTGGGGTGACAGGTGTGAAGAACATGAAGATGACAGTGGGTGGGGTGTTTTCAAGGTTGCAGTGGGGTGCCAAGTGTGATGAAGATGAGGGTGACAGGGGGTGGGGTATTAGCAAGTTTGCAGTGGGTTGCCAGGAATGATGAAGATGAAGATTGCAGGAGGTGGAGTGTTAGCAAGGTATCAGTGGGGTGCCAGATGTGATGAACATGCGGATGAGGATGAAAGGGGGTGGGGTGTTAGCAAAGTATAAGTGGGGTACCAGGTGTGATGAGAACAAGAATGGCAGGGGTGGGGTGTTTTCAAGGTTGTAGTGGGGTGCCAGGTGGGATGGGAATGATGGTGAAAGTGGATGGGGTGTTAGCAAGGTTGCAGTGGGTTGTCAGGTGTGATGAAGATGAGGATGAGGATGACAGGGGGTGGGGTGTTAGCAAGGTTGCAGTGGGGTGCCAGGTGTGATGAAGATGAGGATGAGGATGACAGGGGGTGGGGTGTTAGCAAGGTTGCAGTGGGGTGCCAGGTGTGACGAGGATGAGGATGACAGGCGGTGGGGTGTTAGCAAGGTTGCAGATGGGTGCCAGGTGGGATGAACATGAGGATGAGGATGACAGGTGTGGGATGTTAGCAAAGTATCAGTGGGGAGTCAGGTGTGATGAAGATGAGGAATGAGGATGGCAAGTGGTGGGGTTTTAGCAAGGTTGCAGTGGGTTGCCTGGTGTGATGAATAGGAAGATAATGGTGACAGGGGGTGGGGTGTTAGTAAGGTTGCAGTGGCGTGCAATGTGTGATGAGGAGGATGATGACATATGGTGGGGTGTTAGCAGGGATGCAGTTGGGTGCCAGGTGTGATGAACATGAGGATAAGGATGACAGGGGATGGTGTGTTAGCAAGGTATCAGTGGGGTGCCAGGTGTGATGCAGGTGTGAAATCCTCTATAGCCTGTGTCCTCATGCTATTATGGGAGGCGGACCATCCATCAATCAAGATGTTACATCCCACCCACTGTGTTCTTTCATGGAGGAGGAGGGAGGGACTGGGCTGTCATTTAGGATCTGTATACATGCCCACATGTGTGATGTCAATATCATGTGATCTGAATAGCTCAGCTAAAACCAGGAAGTGCTTTCTCCAGCAATAGAGACCAAACTGAGCATGTGCAACTGTACTACACTCACTGTGTCTTATCTGGACTTGTCCAGAGTGACATTGCAGGACAGGGAGGATCTGTGCATACAAGATCAAACAGCCTTTTTACACAATGCAGAGGATTAATCACTTAAGTTACACAGTGAGTATACCAAGCATGGTATTCTGCATCTACAGACAGATTTTACTGTTGTGGGTTTAGTAACACTTTACCTGGTATTTTTATCTTGTGTACTTCTGGGTCTTCCCAAGTTCACATTTAATCATTAGTAAAAAATGATGTGGTTTTGATGGTTTTAGAGCAGTGATGGCGAATTTTGACACCCCAGATGTTTTGGAACTACATTTCCGATAATGCTCATGCACTCTGCAGTTAAGTTGAGCATCATGGGAACACATGAAGCAGAGTTGACACTTTGATTAAGTTTAGATATAAAAATAATTTTCTGTGAAGGCCTTCTTAAATTATTTCACCATAATCTCTAAAAGTCTTTATTCAACGCAAAAATCTTACTAGTGTAATTAAAGGAAGTGACCGATAGAAACATAGAGGTGAGGAGACATACTCAACTCTCAAGAGTCTCTAAAGCTATTAGACGTTATCATCCATCTCTACCATCCCAAAATCTCATTACCACACTTAACAGAAATGTTTGTGCTGTAAATATTGCAGGTGCATCTAACGTGATGAGATGGCTGGGTCTATAATTGACAAAGGAGCATATTTGTCCTTGACTTACATTCACCAAAGTTTTGTTTTCCTTTCTATTTTTTATCTTTACTTCTGCTCAAATAGGGAATCTAATCAGATCAAAACACAAGACTTCTTCAGTCTTTGGCAGGATATTCCTATCTGGGTAGACATTAATATTTTGCAATCTAGCAGCTCCAGAAGCAACTACTGTAAATTATTTATAGCTATAAAATCTTGTTATTTTTCCACCATTTCTAAGTGTAAAGAAAAATCAATATAAATATACCTTGACAAAAAAATATTAGTTTGTGATATTGGTTGAGGAGCATTGGGATCTACTTACTATATATTTTACATCAAATATTGACCTGATATAAACTGGCATATAAAGTCAATGTACAGTAAATACATTTTGATTAAATGGAATGTATAGTCTTCATATATATTACATTTAAGGCTAAAAAAATTAACATTATTCTTTTATTCTTTAAATTTATGTTGCACATTTCATCTTTACATATTCCACCTGCAGGTGGAGCTTTTGGCTGCTCTGCTGAAAAGGACCTGTTGTTAAAGTGATTGTAAACACCCCTGTAATGTTTGTATCTTGTTAAAGGGCTTCCCTATAGAAGGTCTTCCCTATAGGTAGAGTAAATATCTCCCAAACTTGCACCGTTTAGGAGATTTTTACATTGCATGCAGCCGGGTCCCATGTCTTATTTACAGTCAGGTGATTTAACCTATTTGTGATCATAAATCATTGAAGTATAGATGCCCAGGCCAAATTTATAGTATTAATATGTATCAGTGAACTTAACCATAACTCTATAGTCTTTGTTTATAAAATATTTGAGACATGTGTCAAGCATTCATCCATCTTTTGACAAATTCTAACCATATTTTACTTAATACAGTAATTACCTATAATTGCCACCATCATCTTGTTGCCAAAGTGCAGTATTTTTTTCTGATTAAGGATTTTCAGAAAAAAATCCCACATTATTGCCACTAGATTAAATTAATGATCATAGGAAATCAAACTTCCTATGATTAGACTAATTAGCATAGCTGAATAATTGTTTTACACCTTTAAGGGCCTATAAGGCTTTTATTTGGTGCACTGTTTTATTAAAAATCCTGTTCTTTTTTTTTCTTTTTTTTCAATAATTATTATAGGCAGGCAAATACCTACCCCACGTTTTTTCATACCACATTTTTTTTTCTTTTTGTTTTTCCTATCTACAATCAAAACTCATGCTCTCTAACCATTGCTATCACAAATATCTTGTGCTTATATACGTTGTTATTATTTGCTTTTGTATACACTTTTGTTGTACAAGTTATATATTACCCTGTATAATATAATACATTTACTACTTTTATTAAAGACCTATTGTAAAAAAAAAAAAAAATAGATCCAAAATGTGTATACAGTAAACCCCCCTCCATCGCGGGGGTTACGTTCCGGACCCACCCACGAAAAGTGAAAATCCGCTAAATAGGCACTCTAGGCATGTTTTTATAACTCTCACTTTACTTTTAAAAACATTTTAAGGTCTTTAAACACACTTTTAAAACAATAGAAACTCATTTATACACATAAAAGATACTGAGAGACAGTGCAAGAGCAACGAAAAACACAAAAATATTTAATTAACAATGATTTAATTAGTAAAATAATATTAATAGGTCTTACAGAAAAAAATTTAACGGGACCGCAAAAACGGAACCGCGATATAACGGGGGTTTACTGTATATTTCTATCTATCTATCTATCTATCTATCTATCTATCTATCTATCTATCTATCTATCTATCTATCTATCTATCTATCTATCTATCTATCTATCTATCTATCTATCTATCTATCTATCTATCTATCTATCTATCTATCTATCTATCTATCTATCTATCTATCTAGTATGTGTACTGTATATATATAATCCAGACTGTATTGAAGGTAATGGGGAAGAACCTTGATAATCATTTATTATCCATTTTCAAGGTTTATAGGTAAGAGATTGTCAAAAAGGGGTGGGGGGGCACATGTACCAATGAAAAAAAAAAAGAATAAAAAAAAACATGCAAAGGAGAGAGGATCTCCTTTTAACCTGGCTAGCGGTATCCCGAGCGTGACTCGGGGTGGATTTTCCATGCTGTTATCGGTATCCCCGAGTCATGCTCGGGGTGGATGGGCAGAGCGCGCAGCGGTGTCTTACCTTCTCCTGGCGATCCAGCGATGATCTCCCATTGCTGAGATCGCCAGCCGTCTGAGATCCCCGCCACTCGTCCGTCCTCCGTCGGTGTGATGACTTCCTAGTTCCGTTCCCTGCAGCAGCAATGCTGCATGGGAGCGGAACTAGGGAGGGAAATTCAAACGTTGAACGTTGCACAAAACACAAACACACACATAACATTTATATTATGTATATATATATATATATATATATATGTATACATTAAGGGCAACTTGGAAAAACATGTGTTATCACATCCTGCATGTTGATCCCAAGCCCAGGCAAATGGCAGGTTTGAGTAAAAAACTGATAACTTGCCTTCTAAAACATTTGGCAAGAAAATCCTATATAAAAAGGCTCTCAAGCATATCAGACATGGTGCCCAATGGTAAGACTCCCTAGCCAAAAGGTATACAACAAGCTACTGGGGAAGGTGCTGCAATGAGAAGTCAAGTACAGTATTTAATGACAAGCCTACTAGATCAAATTCACCAGGATTCCTAGCTGCTAATGCAGCCAACGGTGAAAGCATAGGTCAGCCCTGTGCAGCGACACATCGGACAGCTACATGAAATGTCAGAGGAATTAATCAAAGTAAATTGTATTGTGTCAAAATGCAGATTGCAAGCC